>NC_133666.1:395049381-395135598 GCF_037893015.1 Macrotis lagotis
TAGGGAAGATAATGGAGCTAGTGGAAAATTAGGCTGGATTATATAACCCGTGGACTGTTTGGCAGACTAATTTGTAAACTGATAATTTTGTATATTATAAATATACAAATGGCCTTTTGCAGGAAAAAAGGTTCCCAACTCTTGATGTAAAAGAAGATTGGGTAGCTTGTGGAAGAACTCTATTGAACTGAAGTTTTGATTTACTTTGGTAGCTAATGGAGAGTCACTGAAAATGTCTGATTATGAAAGTTTGATTTATAATTTAGGAAGATTAGTGCAACACTGGGAAAAATGCCTGCAGCCAGAAAAGAATAAATTCACAGACCCCTGGACAAGAAACCCTGATATTATGACTTAATCAAAAGACTAATGCCATAGACTAGGGTATAAAGACCTAAAGTAGAGTGGTGATGGTAGAAATAAAAAGGAACAAATGCAAGCATTACTGTCAAAGTAGTAATGTCAGTGTTTGACAACTGATTCAGTGATAGAAGATGAGAAAGAGATGATAGAGGTTTCAATTTTCGGCAGTCAAGGGAATGCAGACACTATTAATAGAATTGGGGAAGTCAGGAAGAGGAGGGGATTTATTTGAGACATAGAGGAGGTAGAAAATGACTCTTCATTTGGATTTTCTTTATTAAGCTAATTAAAGGTTTTTTTGAAGGTGTTGAGGGGGAAATGAATAATAGCTAACATTTATATACTGTCTACTACGCTAAGCACTTTACATATATTATTTCATTTGCTTTCCACAACCCTGTTTAGTAGCTAAGATTACTGCTTCCATTTTACAAATGAGAGAGCTAAGGCAAACAGAAGTTACATAGCTTGTAAGTGTTTGAGGTAAATTTGAACTCAGGTCTATCCTGACTCTCTTCAACAGTAAAAAAAAAAAATACTCACTAGATGACATTCTCATTTTCATAACAATGTACACATTCCATAGAATACCTTTTGCCTGGAGTGGAAAAAGTAACAACTGCACAATATCTTAATTCATTTCCTCTCTCACCTCCTTTTCCTGCAGAATATAACATGATGATAAAATTCATTGTCTATAAGACAACTGTAGCAACTGCAGCAACCGTACATAACTAATCACAAATCACAATGTTTCAAAGCTATCAACAATTATTAATCTTTTTTAATTTTACATTCTGTCTGCAGAATCACATACAGATAAAACAGTCACTCCTAAAAAAGAAAATACTTGAACTCTCCTATACTTATTTATCTTCATGCTTTTAACATCACTGACATTTTTGTAAACAACACTTTTTTTGCTTGAGGAATTATTTGACAAAGGAGATTAATTTCATCTAATAAATCTCTACTTTTTGAATTGTCTGCTTTTCCATTGACAAACACATGCATACACACATCTTTTTTACCAAGATATTTAATACATGTATATAAATATGCATTCAATTAATTTTTTCTAGTAAGTCTTTTTCTGATAATTCCAGTACTGTGACAATTTATTTATTCCACATTCCATCAGCACTTGTAATTGTACTTCATACTTTATTAAACATAATAAGCATATTTTATTAAACATAAGTATAATTGGAGAAAATACTGGAGGATCTACAAACCTGGGTTCACATTCTAGCATGGTTGCTTACTAGATCTTTCATTATTGTTCAGTTGTTTCAGTCATTTCTGAAACTGTGACCCCATTTGAGGTTTTCCTGGCAGAGATACTGGAGTTGTTTGTCATATTCTCCTCCAGCTCATTTGACAGATGAGACTGAGTCAAATAGGGTTAAGTGACTTGTCCAGGGTCATACAACTGTTAAGAGTCTGAGGCCAGATTTGGACTCAAGTGTTCTTGACTTCATTCTATCCACTCTGCCACCTAGCTGTTCTACTAACTTTAAGAATCTGTGTAATCTATTTAATGTTCCTTTTATAAGACAGGGATAATTCTTGTACCTGCCTCTCAGGGTGCTTATAGGGAAGGTACTTTATTAAGCTTATAGGGGTAAAAAAATTTGACCATGCATATTATAGGAGCTTACTAATGTTACAGAATTATTGAATTTTTTGGACTGCATTTAATTTGATAGGTTTAAACCAAGTTGAGATCTTAGAGGTCATTTAGTGAACTCTCTTCATTTTATATATGAGGTAACATAGAGGTAGATGATTTGCCTAAATTACACTGAAACTAAATGTATAGGGTAGATTTGAACTGGAATCCTCTCAATCAAAATCCAATGTTATATTTGTTGCTCAAGGAAAAGGTCTTTTTTTGTTTCATGTTTCTCCAAATAGATTGGGTGTTTAGTGGCAGGTCTCCTTTTAGTGACAACCTCCCAATTCCTATAATAGGGCTCTATATAAAATAAGTTCCCACATCAATATTTCAAGGATATCTGATTTAATTGCTGTAGCAACTCATGATCATGTCTTTGAAAAGAATTCAGGGAACATTCGAGCTAATAAACTGAGGCACAGGGAGATGAAATCACTTAACCAAGGTCATGTGGGTAGTTATTGTAAGAAGCTGGATTTGAATTTAGATATTCCATAGCTAGCAGCATCTCTCTTTCTATTGCAACACATTCCCTGCCATTGTGCTATATCTTAGCAGACTGTCTTCTAGAGTTGCTGTGAGCAAAATGCATTTTACTGTTATTATTGTTGTTGATGTACATTAGTTTTCAGCTGTTTCCAGCTCTTTGTGACTCCATTTGGAGTTTTTTTTTTTTTTGTCAAAGATGCTAGACTGGTTTTCCATTTCCTTCTTCAACTCATTTTACCGATAAGGAAAATGAAGCAAAACAGGGCTAAGTGACTTTCCCAGGGTCTCAAAGCCTGTGCATGTCTGAAGCCAGATTTGAACTAAGGAAAATGAGTTTTCCTGACTCCGGGTCTGGTATTCTATCTGCTCTAGCAGTTTAGGAATATTAAATGAATCTACAGGTATAACATTCTATAGATGACTCCTTTTTTGTTCATTTAAATCTTTGTTTCTTACTATCTCCAAGTTGTGACAATTATGCTAGAAATCAGAGGACTTTCAGTTGTCTGTGTTACTCATTAATATTTCACATTTGATGTTCTTTTGAATGATAAAAAGAACACCCAGAATGTTAATCCCTCGGGCCCACATATAATGGCATTAACTTAATAGATCGTGATTTTCTAATGAAGCACTTAATAGAATGAGGTGAACCAAGTCTGCTTGAACCATAATTTGCCTGAGTCTGAGTTACAGGCTCAAGAAATTGGTATCTAGAATATTAGTGGTAATTACCATGCACAGTTTACTCATCATAATCAATTAGCACTTTAATATATTTGGACTATATTAAGTGAAATGATGATATTTTGATATAATTAGGAAATGAAGTGAGAGAAGAAAACCCATCTGGGAATTTTACAAAAATTGACAATACTTGCCATAACATTACCTTAAATAAATTTTCTTCATCTTTTTTTTTTTTTGGTCATGGACCCCTTTGGCAGTCTGGTGAGGCCTATGTACCCCTTTCCAAAATCCTGTTTCTAAATCATTTAATGAAAATGTTTTATTTTAATTGGAGATTAGGAAAAGTTAAGTTGTACTTTTTTCTCATTTGAATGATAATTTAGGAATTTCCCTAAAATCTTTCCATGGACTCTTTGAAAATCTATGGATTACTGGATAGGAAACCCTGCCTTAAATGGCTTAGGAAAAATAAAAACTCTGAAAGAATATTTGTTTATGATTGAACTCTTGCAAATCATCTGAGCTAGACCTTGGGTGACCACATTTATTGCCTTTTAAAGCAAGAGTTTTTTTTTTTACTGGTATGGGCAAGCTTCCTCTTTTTTGATTTTTTTCAAGGCAATGGGGTTAAGTGACTTGATCAAGTCACACAGCTAAGTAAGTATTAAGTTAAGATTTGAGCTCAGGCCCTCTTGACTCCAGGGTTGGTACTGTATCCACTGTGCCACCTGGCTGCCTCAATGGGCAAGTTTCTTTACTTAAATTATCTTGACTATTTCTGTCTCCTGTTGTCTCATTTTGGACTATGTGGTCCATTGAATGAATAAATCAGATGGACATTCAGAGAGCACAGCAATAGCATCATTCTCTCTATAGACTTGTCTGGTGACAAGTTTCCCATAGAAATCCCCATTAACTTTGAGATTATTACAGTAAAAATTGAATTTCATTGTAAAACTCTGTTTCTCTCTCTCTCTCCCTCTCCCTATATGTGTAAACATATATGTGTATATCATTTACATCTCTAACTCACTTTCATCTATGTTTATATCATCTATTTATTTATTTTTCTAGTTATATCTCTAACTATAATTGGGGCACTTAACCTGGAATTCATGAACTTGTTTTTTTTTTTAATATATATATCATAACTGCATTTCAATACAATTGGTTGCCTTTGTAAATTTTGTATTTTATTTGTGAATTTAACATTATTCTGGGTAGGAATTTTCAGAATAATTCTGGCTTCACCAGACTGCCATAAAGGTTCATGACAAAACTAGTTAAAACCTGTTGATATGAATAGAGACTGGCCAGTGATGTCATTGCTATAGAGAATATTTGGAAAACTATCACAATATAGATCAACATTTTTATGTAGCTTATAGTTCTACAGAGTTGCCTAGGTTGGAGCACTCAGAGCTTAAGAGACTACATGGAACTTGAATGCAGGATTTCTTGTCTCTGAGGCCAGTTCTCTACCCACTGATATACACTGCCCCACTGCTCTACCTTTCCCCTCTCTCTATATCTCTACACACATACATACATACATACATATATATATATATATATATATATATATATATAAACATGGAGGAGATTAATCTTTCTATATTCGAGAACACAGATATATCTGTGCTTTAAAACAAGTATTAGAGGTAGAAATTTTTCAAGAGTATGAAAAAAGGTTTGAGTTATATGCCATTTTTGTTCCTGTCTAGTGTTTGGAACTAAAATATGATATCCAGACGGATATATCTGAGAACTCAGAAGAGAAAATGACTACAAACCAAAGTAAGATTGACTAGTCAGTTTTCTCTGTTCCAGATGAGTAGAAGAGAAAAAAAATACCAAAATGATGAAAAGTTAATGGGATTTTCATAGTTCTTTCAGTTTCAATAAACTGTATTATTAGTATAAATGCCTTTGGTACAATACTATGTGATTTATATCTGAACAAGACTCCCTCCCCTCCCTCTATCATATCATACATACATATGGATATATATATATATATATATATATATATATGTATGTATGTATTCATGAGTGCAGTTTAAAACTGAACTGTGTAGTCAAGTTTGCTTAGTATCAGTATTCTGGACAAAATCTAATAAAGAAATGATACAAATTGAAATTCTAAAGAACATGGCTATTGATAATTATAAAGAGTTGACAAATCATTCTGATTTGTTTATTTGGTGGTGTCAGAGGTTGTAGTTCCCTGGGATTTTGTAAGATACTTGAGTGGGAAATAATGACCTTAAGTGAACATCAACAATGAAAACTATAAGTGTAGGTCTATGAAAAAACCTGATTTAAGGCCTCTTTGTAAACCCTCCATGATTGCTTTAAAAAGAAGTCATTTTAGTAATGTTTGGAATGTTTCCTCTAGAATGATTTATACCTTGT
Source organism: Macrotis lagotis (assembly GCF_037893015.1). Lineage (NCBI taxonomy): Eukaryota > Metazoa > Chordata > Mammalia > Peramelemorphia > Peramelidae > Macrotis > Macrotis lagotis. The sequence continues at coordinate 395,055,017 of NC_133666.1, forward strand.
AAAGTGAAAGATCTCATTTGTAAAATCAGGGGATTGGACTTCATTTCTAAGGTTCTTCCCACCTCTAAATCTTTGATTTTAGGATTATTTAGCTCTAAATTATTATGTTTTTGAAATACTACATTTGTTAACTGACTCTTGGGCTATTTAATTTGCACTTACTCTTTTTGAATTAATAAAACTGTTTTTAAATGACCTTTATAATGTTTCTTTTTTAATCAACATGAATCTCACAGGAATATGCATTGTTTGAGATATTACCATATCAATGATATCGCAGATCAACTGGATTAGGAAAAGGATTCTTCTGTTTCTGTTTTCAGTCTTCCTCTAAAAGATCTTTTTACACATGGACCAACTTATTTAAAGCCTGGTCATTTTGAACAAAGACCAAGGACTATGACCTTTAATTTAAAAAAAAATACCTGATATCATATTGTCTGATCTTGCTATCTCTAATATTTTATGTTTCTTCCTTAAGGATATGATTTCTCTCTCATCACATTCAATTTGGATCAATGTATGCCATGGAAACAATGTAAAGACTGACAAATTGCCTTCTGTGGGGGTCTGGGGAGGGAAGTAAGGTTAGGGGAAACATTTTAAAACTCAAAATAAATAAAATCTTAAAAAAAAAGACTAGGGGGCGGCTAGGTGGTGCAGTGGATAGAGCACCGGCCCTGGAGTGAGGAGTACCTGAGTTCAAATCTGGTCTCAGACACTTAATAATTACCTAGCTGTGTGACTTAGCAAGCCACTTAACCCATTTGCCTAGCAAAAACAAACAAACAAACAAACAAACAAACAAACAAACAAACAAACTAAACCAAAACCAAAAATTGAAATAAAAGACTAACCCCGTTTTATGTATGAACAGATAAGTTACTTTTATACTGACTTTTGTGGGTGCTCTCTCCCAGAGTGTTATCTGAACATTAGCATATGGCCCTTAGAAGTGGTTGTGGCCATGAAAATTGGTTTCTTGGGAGCAACCTACTGGTGAAGAGTCTTTGATATGTGTTTAAGCTGCTCCTGATATGACTAATGCTAATGGACCATACTCAAAATAGCCTTTTAGCTTGATTGGACATGGAAACATTTGTATTCTCTTGACAAAGCCATCAAAAGCCCAGGGTACCCTTCATACTATGATCAAGGACAACAATATGAAGTAAGGAAACAAACCCTTATTGCCTACTATGTTCCAGGTACTTATTCAGCACTTAACAAATATTATTTAATGATCCTCACAACAATCCTTGGGAGTTTTTTTTAATCCTCATTTAATATTTGATTGTCAAGAAGAGCTGTTGCTTCTGGAGGCAACAGAAAGCTCCTTGGGTTTTTTTTTTTTTTTTTTGAATGTGGTGTCGACACCATAAGATCTGTGTTTTAGGAAAATCATTTTAGTGACTGAATGGAAAATGGATTGGAATGGGGAGGTAGACCCACCAGCAAGCTATTGCAATAATTAAGGTGTGAAGTGATGAGTGCTTGCACTGGAGTTGTGATAGTGTTAGAGAAGAGGAGGTATATTCAAGAGATGATCCAAATACAGGATAGTGAGTGAAAGAAGGCATTAGTTCCTGGGGGGAATGTGGAGATGGAAAGGCTTTGTATAATTGGCGGTGCTTCAGCTGATCCTCGAAGTGAAGGACTATACAGGGTGAAAGTACTGAGGAGTGTATTTCCTGAATGGGGGACAGATTGTTCAAACATAATGTATGGTGTATGAGGAGTGAGATCAGTTTGGTTGCATTGCAGAAAGGGAAGTAGAAGAATAAAGAATAATTAGATTTGGGACCAGTTTGTAAAGGGCTTTAACAGGCAAATAGAGGAATCCATATTTTATTCTGGAGACATTAGGGAGCCTCATGAGTTTATTGTATATGATGGTGACAAGGTGACTACAATTGAGGAAAATCACTTTGACAGCTGTGTGGATGGTGCATTGGAGTTGGGAGATACCAGAGGCAAGGAGACCATTTGAGGGGTCTGACCTAAGATGTCATTGATGTGAGTAGTGAGAATAACGATTCAGTCAGTATTGTGGAGGTTAAAAATGGAAAGATTTGGCATCTGATTGAATATTTGGAGTGAGGGAGATGAATAAATCAAATCTAATTCTGAGGCTATGATCCTGGGAAATTATCAGAAAAGTGCTCCTGTCAACAGAAATAGAACAGTTCAGTAGTGGAGTTGGTTTTGAAATAAAAATAAGTCCAGTTTTAATATATTTAATTTGAGATGTCTGTGGAAGATCCATTTTGAAATATTCAATAGGCAAAGGATGATGTAGATCCAGAACTCAACAAAGATTATGAATTCAACTTTATTGAAAAATGGAAAACCAATGATTTACTGACCCAGATGCCTGAGCAGAAATTTCTGCCACTTCCTCCTGTTGTCTGCACTTCTAAATTCCCTGTATTTACCGTAATCAGTTGGGAAAGCTGATACCATAGTCACTAAGACTCTAAATTCAGTCATTTATAGATCTTTAGAATGCATAGATCAATGTGTCCTTGCTTATGGTACAGTGGGCAGATTCCCTTACACTGATAATTCTGGGTGAATATATGCTGAGGGTACAATCTTTTCTTCTTTCTGTTTTTCTTGTACGTTTCCCTCTATCTGCCTCATTTCTCACCCCTGCCCACCCCCCAAGACCATTTCCTCCTCTGCATTAATTCCCCTATATCATTTGGAATTTCTTCCCATTGAACCCTATTCTATTCTTTGTGAATTTCCTTTTCTCTGTATTTTCTTTGTATTCTTTCCATATTCTTGTGCTAGAAGAAATTTGGGTTTCTCTGAAACATATCACATACATGGCCATCTACTCCAGATCTCTAATTGTCTTTGATAATTAAGGACTGGAGGAAGAAGATGCACACTCCTTGTTCCTCCTCTCTTTCCACAGTGACTACTTCACTGACCCCTATAAATATGTCCACTTCATTCTATTTAAAAAATCCTTTTGATCCATTTCTAAAGCAGATGAGAACTGAGTCAAATTTATAAGAATATATATCATTCCCCAACTGAGAAATGGTCAAAGGATATGAACAGTTTTCAGATGAAGAAATTAAAGCTATCTATACTCATAAGAAAAAATTCTCCAAATCATTATTGATTAGAGCAATGTCAATTAAAACAGCTCTGAGATATCACTTAACACCTATATATTGGTTAAAATAACAAAAAAAGGAAATTGATTAATTTTGGAGTGGATTCGTGAACTGACCCAACCATCCTAGAGAACAATTTGCACCTTTGCCAAAAGGGCAATCAAACCCTTTGTGTATACCCTTTGATACATCAATACTATTACTAGGTCTATAATACAAAGAGAGCATAAAAAGGGGAAAAGACCCACCTGTGCAAAATATTTATAGCAGCTTTTTTTGGAGTGACAAAGAATTGGAAATTGAGGAGCTGCCATCAATTGGGGAATGGATGAAAAATTATGATCTATGAATATGGTGGAGTACTATTGTTCTGTAAGAAATCAGGAATGTCCAGGCTTGAGAAAAGCCTGGGAAAGACTTGTATAAACTGATGCAAAGTGAAGTGAACAGAACAAGAGAGAATAATATGCATTAACAACAACATTGTGAGATGATCAACTATAATGGATGTGGCTCCTCTCAGCAGGTCATTGATCGAGGACAAACCCGGGAGAACTATTATGGAAAATACTATCCACATACAGAGGAAAAAAAACTTTGGAATCCGAATGCAGAGCAAAGTATACTATGTTTAGTATTTAAAATGTTTTATCTTTTTTCTTTCTTTCTCATGATTTTTCCCCTTATCTCTAATTTATCTTTTATAGCATGTCTAATATGAAAATATGTTAAATATGATTTTACATGTATTAACTATATAAGATTATTCACTGCCATGGGGAAAGGAGAGAGAAGAGAGGGTGATAGAAAAATGTGGAACTCAAAAGCTTACAAAAGAATGAATGTAGAAAATTACCTTTGCATGTAATTGGAAAAAATAAATAAAATAAAAATATTTAAAAAACAAACAAATCCATTTCACTTGATACTGCCAGCCCCTCAAACTACCATCTTTTTTGTAGACCTTCTGTCTTTCACATCCAGATTACTAGAAATTTTTATGTACACTCATGATATCTATTTCCTCATCTTCTACTCTATTCTCAACATTTTTTCTTTCTGTCTTCCAACCTTGCCACTAAATCAATCATTCATCAAATATTTATTAATGCTTGCCTACTATGTCATAGATATTATGCTAAAGAATTGGAAATTGAGGGAAATAAATTGGGGAATGAATGAATAGGTTATGATATAACTATTATTCTACAAGAAATCATGAGTGGTTAGACTTTGGCGAAGCATGGAAAGAATTACATGAACTGATGTTGAGTGAAGGGAGCAGAATCAGGAGAACATTGCACACATTAACAAGGACATTATGAGGTGATCAACTATGATGATCTCTTCTTTGCACTTCAGAGACCAAGTTCAGAGACCTGTTATGGACAATGTTATCTACATTCAGAGGAAAAAAAATCATGGAATCAGAATGCAAACTATGTTCACTTTTTAAAATCTTCTCTTACATTTTTCCTTCCTTTCTCAATTTTTTCTTGCCTCTTAGTTCTAATTCCTCTTTCACAAATTGACTAATATGTATGTGTGTTAAACACAAATGCACATGGACAATTTTTATCAGACTGATCCCTGCCACGGGAAGGGGGGAGGGAAGGTGGTAGAAAAATGTTGAACTCATAAATTTGCAAAAGGATGAATATTTAAAAGCTACCATTTCATGTAATTGGGAAAAAATGGAATAAAATTAAAAAAAACTCCTATGAAGCTAGGTACTAGTGATACAGACAAAAACTTAAGTAATTTCTTCATTCAGGGAGCTTTATCAATGAAAATATAGTTGGAAACAAAAATCTATCTCTTTGATATTTCCACCTATTCATTAAACAACATTTCACACTATATACCAATATTATGGCAAAATGATTTAGATATAATGGTTGAAAGTTAAGTAAATTAGAGGAGCAAGGAAAAATTTACCTGTCAGATTCACAAATATGGGTAAAGGTTATGACCAAACAAGAGAAGGGGATGATAATGGGAAGTAAAATAAATATTTTTGATTACATAAAATTAAAAAGACTGCACCAAAAAACCTAAAACAAATGTAGTCAAAATTAGAAGAAAAGCAGGAAGACAGGAAAAAATCATTGCAGCAAGTTTCTCTGATAAAGTCCTCATTTCTCAAGGAAAAGAGTCGAATTTAGAGACCTAAGAGCCATTTCTTAATTGATAAATGGTCAAAGAATATGAAAAGACAATTTGCAGGAGAACTCGAAGCTATCAATAGTCATCTAAAAATGATATGAGAATTGCAAATTAAAATAACTCAGGCACAATTTCCCACCTATCAGATCTTTTAACAGGACTGAAAAAAAAGGACAAATGTTGAAGGGGAAATGTGGAAAAATAGGTACACTAAGGGTCTCCTAGTGTTGTGAATAACAGCTATTCTGGAAAATAATTTGGGACTATGCTCAAAGGCCAATAAAACTGTGCATAATCTTTGGTATAGCAATGCCACTATTAGGTTTTTATGCCAAAGAGACTGAAGAAATAGTTTACAAAATATTTATAGCAATTATTTTTATAATGGCAAAGAAATGGAAATTGAGGTGACCATCAATTGGAGAATGGTTGGACAAGTTGTGATATATGATTGTTAAGGAATACCATTGTATAATAAGAAATAATGAGCAGATGTTTGCAGGAAAAACCTGATAAAACTTATGTGAACTGATGCAAAGTGAAATGAGCAGAGTCAGGAGAACATTGTACAGAGTAACAGGAATATTATAAGGATAATCAATTGTGAAAGACTAAGATACTCTTATCAATGCAATGATCCAAGACACTTTGATATCCACCTCCATAGTGAGAACTGATGTATAGACTGAAGCATATTTTTTCATTTTTTCTTGCTTTTAGGAGATAGAGCTAATAGAGAATGATGTTTTGCTCATCTTTCCATTGGGCAGAGAAGGGGCTGGATGGAGATAGAGAATTTGAACTTCAAATGTAAAAAATAGTTAACCCCCCCCAAAAAAAGATTTCCATTTACTCCTTTGTCAGTGAATAATAGTATTGTTGATATTTTTATCTTTAATTTCCTAGTAGGTAAAGACTATATTTTATTATAATACCTTTGTCCAACAAGTCACAGAGCCTTAATTTGAAAAATTATACTTTCCAATAAAAGTATGGCTAGGTTTCTTAGTGACCATTGTTTTTCTTGGTGGAGATGTTAGTTTTTGTTCTCTTTAGAATTACAGGATTTAAGATTTAAAGGGGAACTTAATAGATAGTTTAGCTACCTTATCTTCTCATTTTGCAAATGAGGAAATTAAGGCTTGAGAGGTTGTGATATGGGTAATGAGTGAAAGAATTAGCAGAAACATCACTGGTTTTCCTGGAAAAGTCCAGGGATATTTCCTCTACTCTCAGCAGATTCAAGCTCAAGTCTCAGTTCTGTCTTTTACTAGTTATATAACCTCACATTGGGGAACTACCTAATCTCTCCATGTTTTAGTTTCCTCATCTGTAAAGTGAAGACAATAATATCTGACTCATCTAATTTAGAGCAGATTTATGATTATTTTGTAGTCATAAAACCTACTAGCAATGTAAATAAACTCATTTACATGCGTGCTAGGAGGCTATGTCAGTGGGTATAAGGTCTTACATATTCTATACAGTCAGAAAGGCTTCAGCAAGGACAAGTCTGTTAGGAAATATATTGTTATTTGAAAGCCACCCCAGCTATATTCAGAGAGGCTGTAATTTGCATGAGTGAAGTGAATACCTGTCTAAGTGAAAATACATGAAATTGTATCCTTGTGATATTGAAGTGGGTTGAGAGGAAATGTGTTTTGTGATTGTGTGTTTGTGTGTGTGTGCGTGTGCATGTGTATGTGTGTGTGTGTGTGTGTGTGTGTGTGTGTGTGAGAGAGAGAGAGATAGAGAGAGACGACAGACAGACAGAGAGACAGAGAGAGAGAGAGAGAGAGACAGAGACCGAGACAGATACTGAGAGACAGACAGAGAGAGAGAGAGGAGGCGGGGGAGAGAGAGAAAGGAAAGACAGGGAGAGATGGATGGAGAAGGGTCAGAAATAGAAAGCATAATAGAGAGTATTGTCCATATTACAACAAAGTCTTATTTATGTTGACCTCTATTAATAACTGAAAAATATTGATGGCTTATGAAGGGATATGTAATGCAACCTCTTTCTGTGATTGGGCATATGATGACATTTGAAATCTGAAGAGGTGAAGTGATTTGTGTCTTATCAGATAATGAATAAGTAGCATCACTGAATTTCAAAATCAGGTCTTAAATATTCCCAATGCAGATATTTTCCCCCAATACACCATGTTGATATGAAACCTTTTTTCTTCTGTGGGAAACATATTCCTTTTTAAAAAAAATGGTCTTAATTGTTTCTGAGCCTGTGACCAGACCATTTGGAATTTTGTGTTAGACTCACTTAGACTGATGCTGTACATCTGGCTGCTGGTGCTTTTTGTCAGTTGTTATGGAGTAGCCTTAAGGTTTTTCTTCTGTTCTCTCTGTTCACTGCTGCTCTGCTTCGACTGGGTTAGTATTCTTTTTCTTTCCCTTTTCCAAAAGTATCTAGTCCAAGAAATAGCAGTGATTACAAATACTGGCAGACTGGCTGGGCATCCCTTCTACTTCACTGTCGATAATCTTGCCTTGTAATTTAATGTTCAATTTGGCTCATGAGTGAGTCTGTTAAAAGGGTTGGGGTGGCATTGTGCTATCTGTTGCTGCCTGCTACATACACATCAGCTTGCAGATATGGACAGAGGCAAATGTCAGAGAATACCATCTCCACAGCTTAAACTATCTAGCCCTGGAAGATATTTAACAATAAATGCAAACAAATGAATAACAATAACAAAAAAAATCCCCCAGAAGTGACGTAATTAGGCAAAAATTTCTTAGACTGAGGAAATAATAAAAAAGCCCCTTTCAAATGAAATAAAATGCACATTCTTCTAGTCCATTGTTTTCTCCTATCCTGAGGGTATATATATATTTTTCTCTTTCTCCCCCCTAAGAAATATTCTAAAATCCTCTGTGAGTCAGGTGATGCTGATTCACCCTGGGTCAGCATCTCAGCCAAAGGGTGGTGACTAACTGGGTGGATTTTGTTCTTGGCATTACAGAAAGCTTTCACAGAGGGACAAAAGCACACATTCAGTTCTCTGTTACAGCCAATATACTACTACCCAGTATAAATTAATAATTGACCAATAATGTGCCATGGAGCAGACACAGTAGCCTTTCTAGAAGCTATAGATAGCCCAGGTTAAGCTGACTGCTTCTCAGACCTCAAAAATAATAACATATTTATTTAAAAAATTGTTAAAAAACAATGTTCATATATCTATATATCCATATCCACATCCACATCCACAGCCATATCCATATATCTCTATCTCTATCTCTATCTCTATCTCTATCTCTATCTCTATCATCTATCTCTATCTCTATCTCTATCTCTGTCTCTGTCTCTGTCTCTGTCTCTGTCTCTATCTCTAGTTATGTCTATATCTATCTCTATCTATCTCTATTTCTATCTCTATCTCTATCATCTCTATCTCTATCTCTATCTCTATCTCTATCTCTATCTCTATCTATATCATCTATATCTACATCTATATATATCTATATCCATATCTGTCTCTGTCTCTAGTTATGTCTATCTCTATCTCTATCTCTACCTCTACCTCTATCTCTATCTCTATCTATCTCTATCTCTATCTCTATCTCTATCTCTATCTCTATCTCTATCTCTATCTCTATCTCTATCTCTATCTATCTCTATCTCTATCTCTATCTCTATCTCTATCTCTATCTATATCTATATCATCTATATCTACATCTATATCTATATCTATATCTCTGTCTCTGTCTCTAGTTATGTCTATATCTATCTCTATCTCTACCTCTACCTCTATCTCTATCTATCTCTCTATCTCTATCTCTATCTCTATCTCTATCTCTATCTCTATCTCTATCTCTATCTCTATCTCTATCTCTATCTCTATCTCTCTATCTCTATCTCTATCTCTATCTCTATCTCTATCTCTATCTCTATCTCTATCTCTATCTCTATCTATCTATATCTATATCATCTATATCTATCTATATCTATATCTCTGTCTCTGTCTCTAGTTATGTCTATATCTATCTCTACCTCTATCTCTATCTCTATCTCTATCTCTATCTCTATCTCTATCTCTACCTCTACCTCTACCTCTACCTCTACCTCTACCTCTACCTCTATCTCTATCTCTATCTCTATCTTTATCTCTATCTCTATCTATCTCTATCTCTATCTCTATCTCTATCTCTATCTCTATCTCTATCTCTATCTCTATCTATCTCTATATCATCTCTATCTCTATCTATCTCTATCACTATCTCTATCTTTATCTCTATCTCTATCTTTCTCTCTGTCTCTGTCTCCATCTCTATCTCCATATCCATATCTATATCTATATCTACATCTATATAGCATTTCACAGTTTATCTTGACAAGTCAGTGAGGTTGGAATAAAAGTATTATTATTCTTGTTTTGTAGATGAGGAAACTTAGACTCAGAAAAGTTAAATGACTTTCCCAGGCACAAACTAAGAAGGGATATGACAACAGCTCAGAGATGAATCCAGGTTATTTGGTACCCTATCCAGTAGTTTTTTGTCATTTCTACAGAATGTGTTGAAAACAGTAGAGGATATGTTTGAAATATTTATTTTCTGGCAATATTCTGTGGTCTGTTGATACATGGGATATTGGGCAAAAATAGAATCTTTTATCTTTAGGTAGGAACACTGATGGCAATAAGTAATCCTGAAGTTAGATCATTATGCTTTTGCTAGACCTCATTTAATTTTATAGGATTGGAGAAAGACAACTGACCCTCTTTTCTATTGTATGTTATTTTAGTCATTCAGACTCTTCCTAATCCATTTGGGGATTTTTTTTTAGGTTTTTGCAAGGCAAATGGGGTTGAGTGGCTTGCCTAAGGCCACGCAGCTAGATAATTATTAAGTATCTGAGACTGGATTTGAACCCAGGTACTCCTGACTCCAGGGCTGGTGCTTTATCCACTTGTGCCACCTAGCCCCCGCCCCCTATTTGGGTATTTCTTTGCAATGATACAGAGAGGTTTAGAATTTTCTTTGCTAGCTCATTTGCCTCAAATCAAGAAAGTGACTGTAACGAGTAAGTGTGTGAAGCCAGATTTGAATTCAGAAAAATGAGATTTCCTGATTCCAGATTCAGTACTCTATCCACTGTACAACCTAGCTGCACTTTTGAAAGCATTAAAGTCTCTGCTTTGGTTGCCCAAAGTTATAATAAAGCAACAAAAACTTTATTTTTGCTTGTATTTTCCAATTTACTTAAAATTTTTTTCTCTCAATTTAAGATTAGCTTGGTAAGAGACATTTATGAGGATGCTCATATGAAAAACCAGAATAGACTAGATATTCATTGCCATTTCATTCTGTGCTGTCTAGCATGGCCTTGGATGACTTATTTGATTTCCAGCTGGGTACTGCATTTGTTGAATAGCAGTTGCCCTGTATTTTTTACAAGGAAAAAAAAAACCTTTTTATTCCTTCCACTTCTGACCCTAGAAAGAAAAACACTTTGATATGTTTTTGAGTTGAGCAGGAATTAATATTCAACAGCTACAAGACTTCTGATTACTGATCTTCATTGGGTTTCAACAAGTAGCAATTTCAAAGGTCATTAGTTGGAGTTATTTTACCTGACTGTAGAAGAATTGAAAGCATACTAGCCAATTATTAGACTCCATTTTGAGTAACTGGCAAGATAATAAATGGATTCCTCAAAGTTTATATTAGAGAATGGTAATCAGTATTAATTCCTCTTATGTATCAGAGCTGAAAAAAAAACTATAAGTAGGGAGATCATTTTAGGAGGTTGTTGCAGTAACAAAGATAGGAGGAGGCAAAGACCTGAACTTGGGTAGTAGCAATGGGAATGGAGACAAATGCTTAGATGTGAAAGAAAGGGAAAGAGGGATCAAGAGAACTTGTTAATTGACTGGAATTGGAGATAAGAAGAGAGGAAGACAAGATGGCTCCATCTTTCAAACACTGGAATTCTGGGAGTATTGGAAAATTGGAAATTAAGCTAAATTCTTTGGCAACTTTAACAGTTTCAACCTTATACTAGTGGAAATGGTTTAGACCATCAGAAATATCATCTGTTGTGACTAGTACTTTGTCACTGAGTTCAAGGACAAGGCAACATGATACAGAGGATAGAGAGTTACCTTGGAGCCAGGAAGTCCTGGGTAGAAGTCTTGCCTCTGATGAGTTACAATATAGAGTGCTACTCTGTATTGGTGGAAGTAATTTCATAGAGCATGAGTTCCCTATATGAAAGAGATCTCAGGTCTGGTCTCTATCCTTTTGTATTTATGTATGTTTCTATAGATATTTGTGTGTGCATTATATTTATATGTATTTGCATATATATTGCACAGATACACATATAAGTATGCATTTTGTGGCATCATGGTATAGTGACAGTGTTATCAGTATGGAAAGTCTTTGAATACAGAATCTGTTCAGAATATGTCTGTCATCTGTGGACATTTCTAGCTAGAGGCTTATCACCAGATTTTTAGGTAATGATTTATTCAGCCAAATTCATTCTCAAAGAATTTTTATCAATTCAACGAAGCATTGTGATCTATATCAATAAAGAGAGCAACCATCACTTGTGGAATCATGGATCCCTGAAGTGAAATTACCCAAGATAATTTATGCATGTGAATATGTATATATGCATGATCATAGATTTAGAGATTGAAAAGGACTTCACAGTCCATGTAGTCTAATCCTCTCAGTTGTTAAATGAAAATGAAGTCTAAGGAAGCTTAATAGTTTACCTGATGTCACATAGGGAATTAAGTAGTAAAGAAGAGTTATGAACTAATCTTTAACTCTTTCCATATTACCATATTATCTCCATGCATGTATCTCCAACATATACAGAAATATAGAAAAGGTGGTATCTCAAACCCCTTCCATCAAAGCAGATTACAGAAGTCTATGACTTAGTAGAAAAATCCGAGAGTTATTTGAGACAAAGAAAAGTGAGTTGAAACAAGGTCAGAATTTGATTTATTATAGCTGTACCACACACACACACACACACACACACACACACACACACACACACACAATCTGAAAATTTTATGATATTCTATATCAAGTGACAGACTTAACATTAGATGTTTTTAGTAACAGTTTCTAACCCCCCTCCCCGACCCAGGTGCAAAATACTCTAGTGGGCAACCACATAGAAGATGGGGCCTTTCAGTGGACATTTAGGGGCTTCCCTAGAGATGAATGTTGTTATTATTTAATCTATTGCTATCACAAAATCTCTTGATAGTCTGATTGATATGAAATTAAATCTGGAAATTAATTTATGCAGTTATTATTTTTATCATAACGGAGCAGTCCAATCATAGACAATGAGCATCTCTCCAATAATTTCCTTTTTCTACAAAGAATGGTTTTCAGTAACAATAAATCTTGACCATGTCTTGGAAGTTTGTATGAATTGTGATTTCAATGATATAGTAAACTCCTGCTGAGAAAATGGCTTCTTCCAGGCCATATTGGTACCTGCTCCAATTTATCATCTTAGAAAGTTGTGTGAAGCACAAAAGTGACTTGCATAGTCACACAGCTAATGTGCCACTTAAACCCAGGTCTTCCTTACTCTGAGCCTGATTATCTAATACTATTTATTTTTGGTAGGATATCTTTCATATGCTTTATGCATTTTCTGCTTATTTTAATTGGAATTTATTTTTATCTTTTGCTAATTTTTGTTTGTAACACACACATACATATACAGAAAGGCTGCTGATTTATGGAAGCTTATTTTAAAATTTGCTTCTTCACAAAGTTACTAGTTCAGCTATGGAACATATGGAATCCTAAGTAAATCATCAGTTTCTTTGCATATAGAGTTTTGTTTCCTCTTTGTTTATGCCTATTCCCTCAATTCTTTTTCTTGTCACTACAATAGGCAATAGTTATTAAAATTCTATTAAATAATATTGATCATAGCAGTTTTATCTATTATCTTCATGGAAAGATTTTTTGATGTTTTTGTTCCATTAAAAATAATACTGTCTTAGGGCAGCTAGGTGGCATAATGGATAGAGCACCAGTCCTGGAGTCAGGGGAACCTGAGTTCAAATCCAGCCTCAGACACTTACCTAGTTGTGTCACCTTGGGCAAGACACTTAACCCAATTGCCTTAAATAAAAATTAAAAAAAAATACTGTCTTTAGATGGATGTTATTTTTCAGTTTGAGGAAAGGTCCACTTTACAATTTTTTTAAAAAAATAGTAAATCCATGTCAATGATTTTTTTATCATCAAGGAATAAAGTCATATAATTTTATTGTTTTTGTTGTTCAGATGATCTATCACATTTATAATTTTCTAAGTGTTTATTCATCCTAAAACTCTTGATAATCCAAATTGGTGCAGTCAGATTTTTTTTATTATAATGCTAGAGTCTCTTTGCTAACATTTTATTTAAAATTTGCATAAATATTTATTAGTATTCCCAGTTTTCCAGTTAAAACCAAAGAATTGTTCATTAGAGCTTAAACAATTAAATCTTAAAACAAAACCAAACCTGAGGCTACACAGATATTTAATAATAAAGGCAGGGATAGGAATTAGGTCTCCTGACTCACCCAGAATTCCAGTGTTGGGACTCCAGCCAGTGCTCTATCCACTGTGCCAGCTAGCTGCCCTGAATATATCTCTTTCTAGAGGAATCACTTTAATTTTGAGGAAGTTTTTTCCTTATATCAAACCTAAATTTGTCTCATAACCTCAGTCAGATCAGTATGCTTTACACTATATGATGTTCATTAATCAAGGTTTCATTCTGTCTTATCTTAGTGATAATTTTTAAAATATCCAGGAAAATCCATTTAAACCCCAGAGTTCTCTTCCCTTCATTTTTACCTAAATACTAATCAGGCAGCCTTTAGGGGGAAAAAGATAACTCTTCAAATGTGGACACGCCTGCAGAAGTGAGGAAGAGTGGAAGAGGGACAGATTTGGAGTCAGAGGATGTGATTTAAATTCTCACCTATGCCACTTCCTGTGAAAGCATGTTGTTTAATCTTTCTGGCTATCAATTTTGTCATCTATAAAAATGAAGATTTGTTGATCTTTAATGTGTGTTTCAGCTCCATATCCTACAGATATGTATTTCTCATTGTTTTATTTTCTCTACCAGTTAACAGTTCATTCAACTGTTCCTCACCTTCCCTCACAAAGCACATTTATATTATATCTTAGCTCAGTAACATTCATTGAAAATCAGTTAAACCCCATGAAGTTTGAATGCATTCCTTTCTTATTATTCCTTTTCATATTGATCTGAAAAAAATAAAATTGTTCATACTTTGAGAAAGGACATTTTATTTTCACAAACTTAAATATTAAACAAATTCTTATTAATTATGAAAAATACTGTGCTAAAGTCTTTAGGCATAGGCATTTTTTGAAAGCCAATAGATAACTCATATTGGAGGGAACATCTTTGGATGTAAAGAATATGAGAAAGTGCTCAATATCAAAGCAGAATCTCATTAGATATCAGAGAGCTTTATTGGAAGGAAATCTGAACGAAATCAATGTGGGAAAGTCTTCAGTGAGAAGCAGACATTTATCACTTACCAGACAATTCATATTGATATGATAATTTTTGAATATAATGAATGTTAGAAAGTCTTTAATCAGAAGGAATATTTTATGTTCATCAGAGAATTCATATCAGACAGAAAAACCTTTGAATGCAAGAATGTGGGAAAGTCTTCAGTGAGAAGCAAGACCCATATTATCTATGAGAGAATTTGTACTTGAGGGGAAAGCATTTCAGTGTATTGGACATGGGAAAACCTTCACTGAGAAGACAATCTTTATAAAATATTAGAGAACTCATACTGGAGTCAAATCAATTGAATGAAATGATTGTGGGAAAGGCCTTACTCAGAAGGTGCAATTTATTAATAAATATTGTTAATGTCTTTCATCTGTTTACCATAGAGGATATCACTGTTTTTGTTTTCCTTCCTCCAATTCATGAGTTCCTTTTGGAACCTCTATTTTGAGTAAATGTCCAACCCAATTATGTTCTTTTTTTCATTCCTGTCCCAGTTATTGCCTGGGTGGGTATTTTCCTTCCTCCATGCCCCATCATTTTCAGTGTTATATATCTTATATACCTTATATATCCCATGTTCCATTGGAATATAAAATTGTTCAAGGCAGGAATTAGCTTTCTTTTTCTTTGTATTTTTGTTCCCTGTGCTTATATGATGCTTTGCACAGAATACTTAATAAATCTTTATTGATTAATTCTAGATTTTTATATATATGTGCATATATAAGCATAAACATATATGTTACATATATGTATGCCTATGTGTTTGTTCACATATGCACACAAATAATTGAAAAACTGAAAAAATCATTCATTAAGCTTATTCTGTCAAATTCAATTATAATAATTAGAGTACTTAAGCCCTCTAAATTGGAGTCCCACTCAGATTTCATTCTTAAAGGCAATGCCAGTAGTGTCATAGCTATGACAAGTCCTACTTAGCTGTAGATTATGGGTTTAGGGACAGATCGTGTCTAACATCTGAGGACTAGCCTAGCTGATGTCAGAGAGACTAGTTTCTGCAAGTTGGCTAAGGGCTGATACCATTTCAAGCTATAACAACTCATGAGAGAATATCTACCTAGACTATGTGGGATGGTTTAGATCTGATTTAGATTTCATAGGGTACTTTGTTTCATGATTCTCTAATACCTTTATTATGCCATATTTTATATAATAACTACTATCTCCGTTGATGTCTTTTTGCCCTTCTAGTCTGTAAATTCCTTGAGGGCTAGATCTATGTCTTGTCTGATTTTTATATATACAAAAAGTAACTAGCACAGTCCCATGTAAACATAGATGTTTAATAAATGTTTACTTAATATACAGTAGAGGAATTCAATCCACTTCAACCTACAATTATTAAAGCATGTTAGAAACATAAGCATTTACTCAGCTATGCCTATTTTCCCCATCTATAAAAGGTCTTTATAATGCTTATTTACAAATGCATCAAAAACATCCTTTATAATGGTATTAGTAAGGAACAGACAGATTTTCATAATTGATTGTCTATAATAAACTATGTTTTTTTAGGATTTTGCAAGGCAAATAGGATTAAGTGGCTTGCCCAAGGCCACACAGCTAGGTAATTATTAAGTGTCTGATGCCAGATTTGAACCCAGGTACTCCTGACTCCAGGGCCGGTGCTCTATTCACTGCGCTGCCAAGCTGCCCCAATAAAACATATTTTTACTATCTCACATTTGATTAAAAGATATTGAGAACATAAAATTCCAATGTGTTATTGTATTCTGATTATGGGAAAAAATCGATACAATAAAACAAAACTTCCTTAAATGCATTTGTTATAAAATGATTCCCATTTATACATTGTAATAATGAAATATTCCTTTTAAGATATAACAACAGATATGATGCTGGTCAATCACTCACTGATGATAAAATCATGTGAGGTGGAAAATGTGAGGATTTATGCTTCTCCAAACTTGCTCTCCATTGTGATGGGTGCATGTGCATGGCACTCTATAATTCAGAGTGCAAATAGAATTCCTTGTAGAAGGTAAGATCTCCCAGTGATCCTGTTTAAAAGTGACAGTGTATTGATGGCAGTGAACTCTGAACATCTTGGTCAAGATCTATAACCATTCAAAAAACTCCATACAGCAGACTAAGATGATGAAGAATGTTTATTACTTTGATCAGAGGGGTCAAACCCTAGTTCCCCGGCTGACTTGCAACACTTTTGCTGTTGTTCAGTCATTTTTTAGTCATATTCAATTCTTTGTGATCCTTTTTTAGAGTTTTCTTGATAAGATGCCATTTCCTTCTGCAGCTCATTTTATAAAAGAGGAAACTGAGGTAAACAGGGTTCAGAGATTTACTTAGGGTCAAAGGTAGTAAATATCTGAGGATAAATTTGAACTCAGGTCTTCCTGATTGTAGATCTGGTACTCTATCCACTGTGCCACCTATCTGCTTACAATACTCCCAGAGACCCAAACCAAGTTAAAATGTAATTGGGAAATATCTGACAAAATAAAAAAAAAAATTCAAGAAAGCACAGATAACATTATATTTTAAAATTAATTCCTCATTTCTGTTTAAAGTAGTCCTAATTTATATTTGAGTTTTATAATAATGGTTTACATAATAACAATGCATATCCATCACTGTGAATAGCTGGAACAGATAGGACAAATGGATGTGGTGGGCTCCATACTTAAATAATGGCATAGGAGCCTGAGTTGTCCAGAAAACTCCCAAATTCCCTTAAACTTCTCTCAGAAACAAAGGCTAATATTTTTGATGCTGACATTTTCTAGTGTTTTATGGTTGTGAGATATAAAATGTAATAGTTACTGAAGAACTGAAAAATATATATCATACAGAAAATAATGGGGATTACATGGTGGATAGAAGCAGGTTAATAATGAAACTGATGAAAAACTTTAAAGAAACTTTAATATCAAGGATATCAAGGAAGAGCACAAAAACGATAGAAAAGAAGATGGAATGATCGTTTAGCAAGGACCAAGGGATGGATGACAGGTGATCAACTCATGCTCTACTGACATTCTCATCATATCAAAGAAATCTAGGAAGGTCTACAGCTTGTGGGTCAGACTCCCATAAAGATGTACATGGACAATTTTTGCATAGAATGAGGAAAGTTCTAGTTGTGTTGCAATCTGAATCATTGGGAGGGGATTTCTGTATTGAGTAGATCACAAATCTATTTGATTTATTTAGTTTGTGCAAGGCAAAACATTGTGAACTTGACCATGCTTATCCAAAACTTGCATTTAATTGAAGCAGCAGAGCATGGTTTATAAGTCATTTGAGCAAGGAGAGGGTACAAGCATGGGGGGAGGGGCCGATCATATGAAAACCACTTGTTGGATATGACACTTGAACTGAGCTTGGAAGAAAGACAAAAATTCTGAGAAGCCAAGAGGTTTAACTTACATTCCTATGCATCACAGAAAGTAACCTGTGTGAATACTTGAAGGCAAGAAATACACACTGATGAAATTATAAAAGTATATATATATCATATAGAGATATGAAAATTTTTTTATGTCTGTATACACACTCAGAGACACATATGCATATGCAAACTCTATTTCTGTCCTTTCTTCCAACACACTAAGGATGTTCATGGATTATCAAAGTATTTCCAGAACATTCCTTATGGAAGAGTTGACAGGAAGAATATGGAATCTTAAATAAATTCTAAACTTCTTCAACTAATATTACCATTGTCTTATGCTACCCCACCTCACCAAACTTATCTTTAATTCATGGAGAATCTAAATTAAAATCCCAGCTGTTACCTTGGGTAGACCTCTTTAACTAAGAAATAGGTTCTGAAACTGCAAAACTAATGTTACAATAGATAACCTCTAAGGTTTCCTCTAGCTTTGAATGTATAATGCTCAATTTTGATTTTGTCCAATTGCTTCAGATATGTCTGACTCTTTTTGACCTCATTTGGGGTTTTCTTGACAAAGAGACTAAAATTGTTTGTCATTTCCTTCTCCAGCTCATTTTTCAAATAAAGAAACTGAGGTAAATAGAGTTAAGTGACTTGCCTAGGATCACCCAGTTAGTGAGTATCTGAGTTCAGATTCGAACTCAGGAAATTGAGTCTTTCTAACTCCAGGTCTGGCACTAATTTCTGATTCTACTCAGTACTACTGTCCAATTAGACAACTAATTTCTTTCTTTTTTAAAAGGTTTTTGCAAGGCAAATGAGGTTAAGTAACTTGTCTAAGGCCACACAGCTAGGTAATTATTAAGTGTCTGAGGATGGATTTGGACTCAGGTACTCCTGACTCCAGGGCCAGTGCTCTATCCATAGACAACTACTTTCTATTCATATTTTAAGCTTTTCCCACTTCCATGCCTTTGTCAAGACTATGTCTCAAATGATCTCTTGTGGCTTCATGTACTGAAATCCTGTCCCCCTATCAAGATACATTGAAGAAGCCACTTCTTCTATGATTCATTCTCTGATTCCCTAGTGCATAAATGATCTTTTCTTCTTCTTTAATCCTGAATAACAATTTATTTGTTCTCTTTGTACTTACTAATCTATTTTCTATTTTGTTATTTGTATATGTGTTATTATTCCTCCTCTAAATTGTGTGCTCCACAATACCCTCATATTTATTGCATTTGAATTTAAGTTTGAAATAATTCTGAAAACTGGAGTATTCTGAATAGCCACAATAAAGAAAACTAATGGGTGAAATTAGTTTATTTTATATGCTATTGAAAGAGGATGAGTGTGGCAGTCCTGAAAACATATTTGGAATGTCAATCATACTTCACTAAAATAGCTTTGTTTGTGTTTTAACTAATTAACATTGGTATTCCTCTGAATTCATGGATTGACATGTACTTTCTTTTTTCTCTTTTTTCCCACTTTATATTTGCATAAATTAAAAGCATTTTGTTAATATGACTTTATTTATATATTACTAAAGTATTCTTGTTTAAGAGTAAACATAATACCCCTTTCCCCCACAAAAATATAGAACCTCGTGAAAAATAAAGTAAAAGAAAGAGAAAAAATGTGTTCCAGTCGGTGTTCTGATACTATCAGCTCTGTCTCAGGTAGATCACCTTCTTTATCATAAGTCCATCACAGAAGCTACTTCCATATTTTTCCACAATTGCTGTTGCTGATTGTAATTCCCTCCATCCATTCCTACCCACTACCATATATTATATTTTTTCTCTCCTTTCACTTTGTCCCTCATCTAGAATGTGCTGTAGGGTAGCTGAGTGGCACATCAGACAGAGTACAGGCCCTGGAGCCAAGAGGTCCCAAGCCCACATACCACGCCAGAGACACAGTAACCACCCGGCCCTGTGGTCCTGGACAGGCCAATCCCAGCACCTTGCAAAAAGTAAAAAAAGAAATTGTGTTTTATCTGACTATTTTCTCCTATGATCTACCCTCTCCTGACATGTGTATTTCTCTACAGATCTCGGTTACATGTTTCATGAAGGAAGGACATATTTTCACTGGTATATTCAGATTGACTCAGAAAATTTTATAACTTTGCTAATTACAGCCATCTGCACAGTCCTCATCCACTGGCAATTGAACTCAAATTGCAGCAATTTGACAAAACCTTGATGCTAAGAATTAGTTTACCTCTTCATTTCCCTCTTGGCTAGAATCTATAATATGCTTCATTGATGTGATAGAGGGTCAAAGAAATGTTGTGCATATTTGTGAAGGTTTCTGGGTGATATTATTTTCTTGTTAATATTTCTTTCTTGCTATTCCCAAGGTTTTTTTTTAAATCCAAACAACAGCCTTTCACATTCATATTATACTTCTCTCTCTGTTTTTTTTGTCAATGTCTCTCTTTTTTTCTTTGTTTCTGATTTTATCTCTCTCTTGATCAGAAAAAGGAATGGAAAAGGAATGTTTTCTAAATATTCTTTTCCTACCCCCACCAATTTTGTCTTCTTTCTCTTATTTTATTGGGCCTAAATCCAGCAGCACTAATGATACAGCAAGAAAGAGGGATATGCTCTGTTTAATGGAATGTGCTAGAGAATGAAAAGTTCCAAAGCTTTAGAAAAAAATCAAGTTGCTTCTAATGGACATACTTAAAAATAATAAAAAATTTCTCTTTCATGCTAAAGAAACTGTTCTGGACCTAATTTAACCTTTCTATGTGGTGTCATCATGTTTAGCACTAATTCCTGGAATGGACTTTATAATGTAGATGCTTTTATAGACTGATGAGCATCTCAGGAGATGCTCAACACCTGAATTTCTTCAAAAAAAAATTGGATATTAACTTGATCTTTGGTCATTTGTCTCTTTTTCATAAAAGCAAGAGGAAAGATATGTTTCTGGATGACCCCCAGGGCAGTGTAACATGGAAACCTTTCATATAAAATTAGTTATTGAAGCTATGTATGAAGTAGCCTTAGCCCAAGAGGCTTTTCTCCCTTCTAGAAGATCATTTTCACTTGTTATTAGGTGTATTCTTTGCCTTTTCAGCATCTTGCTAAATCTTATTTATTATTTCTGCATCACAACTAAAATAGGCCTTATAAATTCCCTTGTCAACTTCAACCCACTCTTTAATCTCTCAGAAAGAATGCTTTTTTATTAGTTAGGGAAGAAAAGTATCCATCACTATTTCAAGATTTTATACCAGTATATTTCCTCACAAAACTATAAATTTTTCAGAGTTATCAGAAGGGACCTTCAGTAAAGCAAAACATCAGGCCATCATTTCCTGCACATTTTCTTTAAAATTTAACTTGCAATAGAATTCTAGGCACAGGAAACACTAAAAATTCTATCTTTAATAATATGATGAGATTGAAAGCCTTGCTGAGCACAAGCATGGTGCATCAGGTTTCTCATGATTTATCTCCCAACATTATAAATTCTGGTGCATTGAATTGATTAATTTAATATTGGAAGAGAAACTATAAAATATTATCATAAACTGACCTTCCTTCTTTAGGGAAGTTAGTCCAACAGGGAGGGAAGTGTAGTTGTTGTAGGTGGGGGGGGCAGTATGGTTGTCAGTATTTATGAAGAGTACAGTAGGTTTTTAAATTGAATGGACTGCCTAGGGTCAGAACATCCAAGTAGAGAGAAGCAATCATTCAATCAACAAACACCTCTGAGCAACTCAATGTGCCAGATTTGGTCCTAAATCCTAATTTTACAAAGACAAAATTGATGCCTGCCCTCAAGGAGCTTATATTTTACACATGTAACTAGAAATATCTATATGCAAAGCAGGTAAAAGGTAATTTCAGAGGACAGTCAGTAATTACTGGTTGGATAAAGAATGACTTTTAGGGGAAGCTAGATGGTGCAGTGGATATGGCACTGGCTCTGGAGTCAGGAGAACCTGAATTCAAATTTGACCTCAAAAACTTAAGGAAACTTGGGCAAGTCATTCAACCCCATTGCCTTACAAAAAACATGGCTGTGTTAGAAATAGTGCTTTAAGGAAGCATATCATTTTAATAGGTAGAAATAAAGGAGTAAGTTCCAGGCATAGAAGACTTTATTGTTCAAAATTATTCAACATGTGCTAAGTATAGAGATGAGAGGCAAAAATTGTCCATGAGGAACAGCATTTCAGTTTGGTAATATAGTAGAGAGCATGAAGGGCAATAATATGTAAGCTAGGTAGAGCCATGTTATGAATGCCTTTAAATGCCAAACATTGGAGTTTTTAGTTGAGCATAATGAAAATAGCTAGCCAAAGAAGCTTTTAGAACAGGGAAATAGGTTAGTCAGATCTATGCTCCAGGACCTGGTGAGGGATAGTTTGGAGAAAGGAGAGACAAAATAAATATAAAAGTTTATTAAAATTGGTTAATTATAATAGTGCAAGCAAAAGGTGACAAGGGCCTGAAAAAGGACTTTGCAACAAGATTAGAGAGATATGCACAATGTTGGGGGTCTAAAATCAACAAGACTGGAATATGTAAAGGAAAGTGAGGGAAAATGAAAAGCAGATGACTCCAAAGCTGCAGAGCTGGGTGACTGAAAGGCTAGTGTCCTTAAGAATTAGAAAAAGATTTTTAATTATTTTGTTTATTTTTCCAATTACATGCAACATTAGTTTTCAACTGTCATTTTTTGCAAGGTTTTGAGTTTCATATTTTTCCTCTCGTCTCCTTCCCTCCCACCTCCCCCTGATAGAAAGTAATCTAATTAAGGTTATACATGTATAAGTTTGTTAAACATAAATCCATATTAATCATGTTGTTAAAGAAGAAGCAAATCAAAATGGGAAAAACATTAAGAGAAAAACTATAATGCATAAGACAACTTTAAAAAAATTGAAGATAGCAAGCTTTGGTCTGTATTTAAACTCTTTGAGTTCCTTTTCTGAAAAGGATGTTATTTCCCTTCACAAGTTTTTTAGCATTGTCTTGGAATATTGTACTGTTGAAATGAACAAGTCCGTAATAGTTGATGATCATCCAATGTGGCTCTTAGTGTATACAATGTTCTTCTGGTTCTGCTCATTTCACTAAGCATCAGTTCATGCAAGTCTTTTCCAGGCTATTCTGAAGTTCCATTCCTTGTGTTTTCTTATAGAACAATAGTGTTCCATCACATTCATATACCACATTATATTGAGCTATTCCCCAATTGATGGATCCTCAGTTTCCAATTCTTTGCTAGTTTGATGTAATTTACCTCCTTGCATCTCATTACAATCCCTTCCTTTTTTAATGCCTTATTTTTTAATTATCCTATCAAAATCAACTTATATCAATACCTTCTGCTTAAGTATCTAATTGAGTTATAACTCTCAAGAGTTATGAGAATCTTCCTCCCATGTAGGGATGTAAGAAATACTATTGAATAGTCAGTCATCTGTTTCTTTTCTCTTGATTACTTTTTTCATGTATCTCTTAAATCTTCTGTTTGAATATCAAACTTTCTGTTTAGCTCTGGTCTTTTAATCAGGAAAAGAAATTGTAAACCCCATCCAATATCTCTTTTCTGGAAAACTTCAAATAGGGGTAACAAAAAGTATGAAACAATGCCTTTTCAAGGAACTTGGAAGATTCTATTGTCATCAACATTGTGGTAGTATGCCTATCATTCCACCACCTCTTCAAAATGGACTGTTTCTATTTTGGACATCATTGTTGCTAATTTTCAGGGAATGAAATTTGGATTTGCATTTCTCTTAGCATTAGTTAATAGGGGTATTTCTTTTCTTGTAGCTGTGAGTACTTTGCAGTTCTTATGAGAACTCTTTGCTGATATCCTTGGACCACTTCTCTATTGCTAATACATATGATTAATTTGGTGCCTGTTTCTCTGTTTGAGTATTTTTGTTATGTCTTAGATAACAAGGCATTATCTGAAAAAATTTATTGAAAAAACATTTTTGCCTCATTCATCCACTCTTCTTATGATGGTGCATTAATTTTGTCTATGCAAAAGTTTCTCAACTCAATTTCTCAATTTCAATCCATGTAATCAAAAATACCTATTTTATGTTAGTTAGACCTTTATTAGAACCCTCAGTACTTCTGCCCTCTAATTGGAGGAGCAAAAAACCTCCTCCAGTGGCTTCCTTTTGTAAGAGGTTTACAATCCCTGTCCTCTCTTCATTTGCCATTAGCTGCTCTATTTGATTTCCATTTCATTACCATCAGGATTTCACTCAGGATTTAGATTTGGAGTGAGTACCATGCACCATATTGCATACTACATTCTGAATGGACTTGAGCCTTTAATAAGAAAGATCATATTCCAAAAAATCATCAGAAGAAAGATTATAGAGAGATGGGAAATGGATTCTTAACCAAAGAAGAGCTAGAGGTAAATACAAGATGATACTATAAGATCTAATACTATGGACTAGGCACAATGCTAAAGTGTTGGAGATACAAAAGATGAAAAAAAACAGTCCTTGTCCTCAAAAAACTGATATTTTCATGAGGAAGATGTGTCTACGTAGAGATGTCCTCTGCTCTAATACTTATTGAAATGACCCTTTGATCTGGGGTTTGTCAGATTCAGAAAATTCAGGGGAGCAGTTCCTGACCAAAGAACTAGAGGACTTGTATAAATTTGATTACATTAAATTGAAAAGTTTTGTACAAATCAAACCAATACAAACGAAGATAAAAGGAAAGCAGTAAGTTGCTAAATAATTTTTAGAGCTAGTGTTTTTGAAAAAGGCTACATTTCTAAAATATAGAGAACTGAGTCAATTTATAAGAATACAAGTCATTCCCCAATTCATACATGGCTAAAGGATATGAAAACACAATTTTCAGCTAAAATTATCTATAGTCATATGATAAAATGCTCCAAATTATTATTGATTAAAGAAATGCAAATCAAGACAACTCTAAAGTATACCCCACACCTATAAGACTGGATAAAATGACAGAAAAGAAAAATGATCTCTGTTGAAGGGATGTGAGAACACTGGGACTCTGATGCATTGCTGGTAGAGTAGTGAACTGATCCAACCTTTCTGCAGAGCAATTTGGAACTATATCCAAAGGACAATAAAAATAGGATAGGCATACCCTTTGATCCAGCAATACCACTATTGGTTCTGTATCCTGAAGAAATCATGAAAAAGGGTAAAAATCCTACATGTACAAAAATATTCATAGCAGCTCTTTATGTAGTGGCAAAGAATTGGAAATTGAGGGGATGCCCATCAATTGGGGAATGATTGAACAAAATGTGGTATATGTATGTGATGGAACACTATTGTTCTATAAGGAATCATGAGAGACAGCATTTCAGCAAAGCCTGGAAAGACTTGCATGAATTGATGCTGAGTGAAATGAGCAGAACCAGAAGAACATTATACACATCTAAAGCAACATTGGATGATGATCTACTATGATGGATTTGTTCACTTAAACAGTAAAATAATCACAGGGAATTATAAAATACTTGTGATAGAAAATGTCATCCATATCCAGAGAAGGTTCTATGAAATTTAAATGTATACCAAAACTTAATATCTTCAATTTTAAAAGTATTCTTATTTATGATGATTTTTCTCTTTATTGTTTTTGTCTCCATTTTGATTTGATTCTTTTCTCACAACATAACATGGATCTATGTTTAGCATTATTATACATGTAGGGCATTTATTGGATTGCTCTCTGTCAGAGAGAGGGAGGAGGGAAGGGAGGGAGGAAAAAAAAGATAAAACTCAAATCCTTAGAGAAAAATGGCCATTGAAAGTTATTGTCTCATGTAGATGGAAACATAAATAAAGAGATCTGTGCTATCAAATAAGCAAAGAAATAAAAAGAGAAAGAAATGCAATCAACCAAGCAGTCAATTGACAAATTAATGAATCATAAGTTGGGTTCTGCATAGGAAGATGGTTGGGGAATGGAAGTTGGGACAGTGAAGAGTATTTCCTTAGGGTTAGTGGTTATTGTGGAGGCCCAGATTGGGTGGGAAGGAGCCCTGTGGAATGCCTTCTGTTTCTGGGGGGGTGGGAGATGGTGGGGTTATCCTGTGGATAGACCTGAAGAGAAGAGACCCAGGAAAACCTGTTAGAGTTTTGGGTGGGGAGAAGGATCAAAGCAGAGAGTTTTCCCATGAAAACAATCCTCAGCAAAAGAGAGGAAAGGAAAAGACCAGAGGGAATCAGGAAAATAATTTGAAATGTACATGTTGCCTCTATGATATGTACATCATTATAAAAGAAGAGCAGGTGCAAAATATCTGACCCCCAAACTCCTCTTGTCTACTTCCTTTTCCTCTTTTTCTCCTATCCCTCTCCTATCCCCATTCTTCTTTTCCCCTCTTTTTCTTCTTTTCTCACCTTCTCCTTTTCTTCCTTATAGTGACCCTAACATTCTTTATTTCAATGACTTGTCATTCTTGTCAGTTTGCTGGGTGAATGAAATGTGAAATCTCAGAGTTGTTTTTTTGCATTTCTCTTAATAACTTGGAATAATAGTTTTTAATATAGTTGTTAGTAATTTTTATGATTGTCATTAGTTTGTAATTCTTTTGAGAACTATTTTTTCATATCCTTTGACCACTGTCCACTTCAGACTGGCTTTTGCTTTTATGTATTTTGCTTAATTACCTACATATCTTGAATATCAGAATTGTTATGAGGTACTCAATACAAAGATTTTTTTAAACCAATGAACAATTTCCACTATACTGGTTTTATTAAAGCAAAAAAAATCTTCCCCTGCAATGTACTTGTGATGAGCTATATTTTATAGTCTCCTCTACCCTTTGTTTGGTTAACACTTCTTTCCCAGTCACAGTCATGAAAACACCTATATCCATTTTCTTAGCACTTTTAATGAAGTGACCTTTTATATTAAAATCAAGCATCCATTTGGAACTTATTATAGTGCTTTAATGAAAATTCCTTCTTTCAAAAGGTGGATGAAACAGTGAGAAAAAAATTCTTTTCTGAATCTATATTTCATTATAAAGGAAATGAAGGAACCTTTGGGAGAAAGTGACAGCTTCATCTGACAAATTATGATAGAGGAGAAAAAAGAGAGAAAGGATCTCAATTAAACCCTTTATTTTGGGAGAGCAGATTTCAAAGGGGTTAGAGAAAGCTTAGGGAGACTTCTAAGTACAAAAACCCTAGAGGAACAGTTACCCCAGGAGGGAATGTAATCATTTAGAAGGAAATTTTAATGCTTATAGAGACAATTCTAATGAAGAAAATAAAGGGATACTGTCCAAAGAATAATATGTAAAGAACCCCCAACTAGGTTAAAGAAAAGGACATATAAAATATGGAAAATGAAGAGAGATAACCATATTAAAACAAAAATGTAATGCAATCCTAAAAACAGTGCGGAAATGCTAAAGCATACAATGAATTAAAATTGGTGAGGAAAGATAAGGATTTAAAAAAAATTTTTAAAGCTCCATTTGGGAAAAATGAGGATAAAAGGATAGTATTATGCTTGACATGAATAAGATGAAAATGTAGGACTGAAAGAAGGCAAAACAGCTGAATGCTTATCTTCTATCCCTAAGAAGACTAATCTTTGGACTGGACAGGAAGAAACAATAATGGTTAATAGGGAGATGATGCTTAAGTTAAAGAAAGAAATAATAAGGTAGTACTTAGTTGTCTTGATGGCTTTAAGCCATTTTTATCATATGAACCAATCATAGATTCTATGACATAGAGCATTAAAAGAATTGACAGAAGTGACTACTCAAATCATTGGAAGTAATTTTTTGAAAATTACGGAACATTTAGTGTGGTGACTAATAAGTGCAAGATAGAAGGTAAATTTTTCTCTTGTGTTCTTTTCCATGTAGAATGATGAAAG
The DNA here is from genome assembly GCF_037893015.1 of Macrotis lagotis. Taxonomy (NCBI): domain Eukaryota; kingdom Metazoa; phylum Chordata; class Mammalia; order Peramelemorphia; family Peramelidae; genus Macrotis; species Macrotis lagotis. Next base: position 395,083,181 of record NC_133666.1, read on the forward strand.
GAAAACAATGATGCAGTAAATACAATATTGTATTTGAATTCAGAGGACCTAACCTTGAATATCCTAAATGATTATATTCTACTACCTCTTTTACTTTGGGTAACTTTTCATGGTCTCAGATTCTTTAAAAATGATGGAGTATGATTAGAAAATCCCTAAGGTTCCAGCTCTAAATTTGAGTCTATAGATTTAGGACAATAGAAGAAATATTGAATATTGGAGAATTAAATATTATCATGATTTTTTTAAAGGGATAGAGATAGTTTCTGCTAACTATAGGGATAATTAGTAAGCATCTAGTAAAGAGAGCAGTGACCACAAAGAACTAATTTGACATCATGAAGAATAGGACATGCCAGATAGCCTTTAGTAACATTCAGAGACTGTGAACATATTTTTAAACAAAATTTTGGTAACTATTTAAAAAAATCATTGAATTCTTTTGTAATCTGATGTATATTTTTATGAATTTAAGAACATTATTCTGAAAAGAGATCCATATACTATACCAGATTGACAAAAAGAGCTGAAAAAGATGCAGAAAAGACAGTCAAATAAGATAATGACAGAGGGCTGGATCTGGGGTTCATAAGACCTGAGTTCAAATATAGCCTTAGGTACCTACTATCTTAGGTACCTACTATCACTACTCAGGACAAATAACTTCATCTCTGTCTGCCTTAATTTTTTCAGCTGCAAAGTGTAAATAATAATGATAATAATAATAATAATAATAATAATAATAATAATAATAATAATAATAAACTGCCTCCCAGGTTTGTTGTGTGGATCAAATGAGATATATTTTTTGTAGTGTCTGGTGTATAATAGGCATTCAATAAATATGTATTTCTTTGCTTTGCCCTAAGAATCTTGGTAGTAGAAATGATATAAATAAAATTTACATAAATTTTAGCAAAATGTTTGACAAATTCATACTATTCCTTGTAAAAGCATAAACATATAAAGGGGTAAAATTGATGGATTTGGAACTTGAATGGTCAACTCAAAAGGTAAGATGCAGTGGTTTTTTTTTTTAATTACATTGAATGAAGGTCTCCAATGTAGTGCCTCAGGGATCTCTGCTTGGTTCTATGTTCCTTGACATTTTCCTTGGTGACTTTGGCAAATGCATGTTAGACATTGAAATTTTCTTTATTTATGGTAAACTGAGAAACACTTTCTAGATTTTTCTGCTTGAAAGTGAGCTAGGTACATGGAAAAATGCATTTTCTTAGGGAAATGGTTTAAGGATGCTTACCAAAAATGTTAACAAAGAACATTTTTCTTGTTTCAATTCCTGCCTTCCCCATCCCCTGAAGGTATTGGGCTATTGAATCATCTAAGGTAAGTTTCTACTTTGCCCATTCCCTGAAGAGATTGGTGTTATGAGCCATCCTTTTTCATTGATAAAGGATTAAGATATTGATCTGAGATCCTTTTGTTTACCCCAGTAAAACAAATGTGAGGAGTGGTTAATGAAAGATCTAAGTAGAGACTGTTGTTTTATAATGTTAACCTTAAAACAGTATATTAACTAATTGTGATCTTTCCTAGTTCAATATACATATAAATGTTAGAGACTCCTCTGAGGGATTAATGAGACAACAACTACAACAGCTATTGAACAACAACAGATAAATTTTTTTTTCTGACAGAGTAGCACCAAAATGTATAGTATAATATTAATTTTTTCTTTGACATTGTGCTTGAAAAAATATTCTATACAGATGAAAAAGGCCTTATTGAATAGCTTATAAACTATCAAATATTATGGAACAATAGATAGCATATTGAATGAAGTTTCAAAATATCAGAAGAGGCTATAGTATTATGTTGAATTTGGTAAAGTCTAGTAAGAAATTTAGAACAGGTAGCAAAACACTGAGGAAGGATAAGGGGAAAGGAAAGAGAAAAGTAAATTTGGGGGAAGATAGCATGGAGGGAAATACAGAATTAGAAATCTTAATTATAAATGTGAATGAGATGAACTCATCCATAAAACTGAAGCAGATAGCAGAAAATCTTACACTATTTTGTTTACAAGGATCACATTTGAAGTATAGAGATATGCACAAGGAAAAGGCTGGAGGAAAATATATTATGCTTTAGCAGAAGTAAAAAAAAAACAATCAGTGGTATCAATCCTGATCTCAGTCAAAGCTAAAGGAAAACAGATCTCCTTAAAAAGGATAAAGAAGGAAACTACATCTTCTTTAAGGTTACCATAGGCAATATCATTATTAAATATATATATGTACTAAGTGATATAGCATCCAAAATCTTAGAGATGTTAAATGAATTACAGGGAGCCATAGACAGCAAAATGAGAATAATAGGAGACCTCAACCTTCCTCTCTCAGAATTAGATAAAGCTAATCACAATATAAACAAGAAGGAAGTTAAGAAGGTGAATAGAATTTTAGAAGGACTTTAGGAAAAAAAATTGAATGGGGATAAAAAGAAATCTACCTTTTTCTCTGCAGTACATAGAACTTATATCAGAACTGACCATATACTAAGACATTAAAATTCCTTACAATCAATTGTGGATAGGGAGAAATAATAAATATTTCCTTTTCAGATCATGATGCAATACAAATTTCATCCAAGACAATAATAATAATAATAATGAGAAATCATACCAAAATTTATGGAATTCAAACTGATTTTATATCTCTAACTGATTATATGAATAAAATAGAGAAAGAGGAGATCAGTGAACTGGGTATGCAACCAAAAAAACTAGAGAAAGAACTAATTAAAAATCTCAGTTAAATACCAAATTATGAATTCTGAAAATCAATGGAGAAATTCATAAAATTAAAAGTAAGAAGATGATTAAATTAATAAAACTTAGGTTGTTTTGTGAAAAAACCCAATATAATAGATAAATCCTTAGTTAATTTAATTTAAAAAGATTTTTTTCAAATTATCAGTATCAAAAATGTTGAAGGTAAATTCATCACCAATTAGGACTATAAACTGTAATTCAGAGTTCTTTTGCTCAATTGTATGCCAATAAATTTGACAATTTAAGTCAATTAGATAAATATTTGTTAAAATACTAACTACTCAGGTTAACAAATAAGAAATAAAATACTTACATAGCCCCATCTCAGAAAATGAAATTAAAGAAAACATTGATACACTCCCAAAGAAAACATATCCAGGTTCAGATGGTTTTACAAGTTAATTCAATCAAATATTTGAAGAACAAGTAATTCCAATATTATATAAACTATTTTTAAAAATAAGAGTTCTGCTAATTTCCTTCTGTGACACCAAAATTATGCCGATACACAAAACAAAAAAAGTCAAAACAGTTAAAGAAAATTATAGACCAATTTCCCTAATGAATACGGATGGAAAAATTTTAAATAAAATTTTAGCAAAGAGGTTACAACAAGTTATTACTAGGATAATATACTATGATCAGGTAGGATTTATACAAGGTAGGTAGGGTTTATTCAATATTAGGAAAACAACATAATTTCCTTTCATAAAGGAAATTTAGTAGGACTCCATTTTGTTTTTCCAAATAGTTTGTATGTTTTGGGGCTTAATTGGTCTTTAAATCTTTGATAGAATCCACTTGTAAATCCATCTGGTCCTGGGAATTTTTTCTTAGGAAGCTCATGGATGACTTGTTCAATTTCCTTGTTTAATATTGTGCCATTTCAATATTTTAGTTTCCTTTTCTGTCAATCTTGATAATTTATATTTTTGCAGATATTCTTCCATTTCATTTAGATTGTCATATGTATTAGCCTATAATTGAGCAATACATTGTCTAAAAATTATCTTCATTGATTGTGAATTCACTGCTTTCATTTTTGATATTTGTAATTTGGTTTTCTTCTTTCTTTTTCTAAATCAAATTTGCCAGTGGTTTATCTATTTTGCTATCCCTCCTCCCCATAAAATCAACTTCTAGTTTTATTTGTTAATTCAATGACTTCTTACTTTTAATTTTATTTTCAGGATTTCCTATGTACTATTTAATTGGTTTTTTAATTTAATATTTTTCAAGTTTTTTTTTAAGTTGTATGCTCAATTCATTGATCTGCTTTTTCTCTATTTAATTGATGTAAGGAATTAGAGATATAAATTTTCCACTAAATATCAATTGACTGTATCTCATAAATGTTGCAATGTTGTCTCATTGTTGTCATTTTCTTTGATGAAATTATCATTGTTTTTTTATGATTTGTTCTTGGACCACTTATTTTTAGCGTTAGATTATTTAATTTTCAATTGGGTCTTATTCAATCATCCATTAGTGAATAAAATTTTTATTGCATTATGATCTGAAAGGACACATTTACTATTTTTGCTTTTCTTCATTTTGATGTGAGATTTGTTATGTCCTAATACATTGTCAATTTTGTGTAGATGCCATGTACTGTTGAGAAAAACATATATTCCACAAACCCAAAGATATCAGTTTCTGGGATAAGACTCACTATTTGACAAAAATTGTTGGGAAAACTGGAAAATAGAATGGCAAAAACTAGGCATAGCCCGATATCTCACACTCTTTACCAAAATAAAGTCAAAATGGGTACAGAATTTGTACATAAAGGGCACCACCATAGATAAATTAATAGACCAAGATATACTCTATCTATTAGATCTGTGGAAAAGGGATAAATTTATGACCAACCTAGAGTACATTATAAACTGCAAAATGAATGATTTTGATAATATTAAATTTAAAAGTTTTTGAATTAATAAGATCAATGCTGCCAAAAGTAGAAGGAAAGCAGAAAGCTGGGAAACAATCTTCAAAACAAGGAATTATGATAAGGGTATCATTTCTAAAATATATAGAAAATTGTATCAAATTCATAAGGTTACAAGTCATTCCCTAATTGAATGATGGTCACAGGATATGAGCAGAGTTTTCAAATGAAGAAATTAAAGCTATATATAATCACATGAAAAAATGCTCCAAACCATTATTGATTAGAGAAATGCAAATTAAAACAACTAGGAGGTATCACCTAGCACCTATCAGATTGGCCAAGATGAGAAAAAGGGAATGTTGGAGAGGTTGTGGAATGACTGGAACATTAGTGCACTGCTGGTGGAGTTGTGAATGGATTCAACCATCATGGAGAACAATACGGAACTGTGCACAAAGAGCAATAAACATATTCATTCCCTTTGATACAGCAATTCCAATGCTAGGCCTATATCCAGATGAAATCATAAAACATAGGAAAAATTCTACATGTTCAAAAATATTCATAGCAGTTTTTTTTGTAGTGTCAAAGAATTGGAATTTGAGGGGATGCTTATCAATTGGGGAATGGCTAAACAAGTTATGATACATGAATACTATGGAATATTATTATTATTTAAGAAACCATAAATAATTGAACTCTAGAGAAGCATGGAATGAATTACAGGATCTGATGCTGAGTCAAGGGAACAGAATCAAGAAAACAATGTACACATTAGCAACAGCATTGTGAGATGATCAACTTTCATGGAAGCAGCTCCTCTCAGCAGTTCACAGAGATAGGACAACCATTAGATTGGCTATGGACAATGCTATCCCCATAACCAGAGGAAGACAAATAAAACAGAATAAAACAAAACAAAAATAAAAACAAAACTCTTCAGGATTTGATGAACACTTTATAAAAATTATCTCTTATGTATCTTTTTTCCCCTTAATATTTATGCCTCAGACCAAAAATGACTAATCTGTAAACATATTTATCAAAAATATGTATATACAATGCTAACCTGACTATTTGCCACTGAGAGGAGGGAGGCTGGAAGGGAGGGTGGAAGGAAATTTTGTAACTTAAAAATATTAATGTACATATGGATGAAAAATCATAAAAATAAATTTTAAAATAATCAGAATAAAAGAAGAAGATTGTATACAAGGCCCAGGACTGGAGAGGTAACAGGGGACTGACTTGAGTGATAATAAAGCAATTCCAATGATTTAAAAAAATAAAAATATAAATGTATATTCCTTTTTTATTCCCATTGTTTTCTCCAGAGTTCTACCATATTTAATTCTTCCAGAATTTTATTCAACTTTTTAACTTCTTTCTTGTTTTTTTTAATTTGATTTAGCTAGTTCTAAGATGGGAAAATTGAAGGTTCCTTTAGTATGGTTATATTATCTGTTTTCTCCTGTAACTAATTCAACTTCTTCAAAACTATATGTTCTAAACTGTTTGGTGAGTACATATTTAGTATTTTTATAACTTCACTGTCTATGATCCTTTCAACAAGATTTAGTTTCCTCCATTTATTTTTGCTTTTGCTTTGTCTTTGATTTTATTTTGATCATATTGTTGCCTCTGCTTTCTTTTTTCAGGTGAAACATAATAAATTGTGAAATAGCCTCTTATTTTTATCTCTCTGCTTCAGATGTGCTTCTTGTTAAGAATATCTTGTAGGATTTGGATTTTTATTCCATTCTGTTCTCTTCTTATGTTTTATAGGTGAATTCATCCCATTCACATTTATAGTTATGTATTTCCCTTCATGCTATTCTTTCAGTTGTTTATTCTCCTCTTGCTCTTCCCATACCACAGTATTTTCTCTCCTTTCAATCACTGTCTTTCCCAATATACCTTCCCTTTTATCAGTCCTATCTCATGCATCTATTATCCCAGTAGCTTATTACTTCCTTATAGTGTAAATTATATTTCTTATCCAATTTGGTATGTGTGGTATTCCTTCTTTGAGTTAATTTTGATGAGAGTAATGTTTAAGCTTCAACCTGCCCACCCTGCCCTCCCCCCATCTCCATCTCAATTCTAATAGCTCCTTTGGTGCTCTTTTAGGTGTTATAATTTACCACATTTTCTTTCCCCCTCCATTCTCACCACTTCACTTCTTTCAGGGATATAGTCCCATCATATTACCTTATATCCAGGTTTTCTATATCTGTATACTCCTTCTGATTCCTCTTATAGTATTAACGTTCTTAAGATTTACAATTATCTTGCCATATAGAAATATAAACAGTTTAAACTCATTGAATATTTTACATATTCTCTTTATTGTTTTATGCCATACCTTTTTTATTTTTCCCTTCAGTTGTGTATCTGGAGGAAAATTTTCTTATTCATTTTTAGTCTTTTAATTAGGAATGCTTGGAAGTTTTGTTAAATTTCCATTTTTTTTCTGAAAAATGAAAAATATTCAACTTTGCTGTTAGGTGATTCTTGGTTGAAAGGCTAACTCCTTTGCCTTCTAGGATAAGCCATCAAATCTTGTGTAACTCTAATTGAAGTTACATGATATTTGAATGATTTCTTTGTGGCTGTTTGAGGGACTTTTTCCTTGATGTGTGTACTCTGGAATTTAACTCTTATGTTCCTGGGAGTTTTAATTTTGGGATCACTTTAAAGTGGTTTTGAGTGAATTCTTTCAATTTTTGTTTTGCCCTCTGGTTCTAATATAGCAGGGTAGTTTTCTTTAATAACTTCTTAAAAGATGCTGCACAGGCTATGTTTTTAATCATGGCTTTCAGGTAGACCAATAATTCCTACATTATTTCTTCTGGATCTATTTTCTGGGTCAGTTGTTTTTTTCAATGAGAAATTTCATAATTTTTCTTTTTTATTACTTTTTTATTTTATTTTTTTTATCATATCTTCTTGTCTCATAGAGTCATTAGTTTCAATTTGCTCAATTCTAATTTTTAAGGAATTACTTTCTTCAGTGTGTTTTTGTATTTCCTTTTCCATTTGGTCAATTCTATTTTTTAGGAAATTATTTTCCTTAGGAAGTTTTTGCATATTATGGACTCTTTTTTCATGATTCTCTGGTATTACTCTCATTTCTTTAACAATTTTTCTTCTACTTCTTTAATTTGCCTTTTAAATATAAAAAATTATTAAAGCTCTTCTAGGAATATTTTTGGGACCTGAGACCAAATTACATTATTTTAGGTGTTACATATAACCATTTGGCATCATTATCCTCTTTTAGGTTTATGCATTGATCCTCCCTGACACCATTGTATCTTTCTATCATTGTCATTTTCTATGCCCTTTGGGCATAATTCCAAATTGCTCTCCAGAAAAGTAGGATCAGTTCACAACTCCACCAAAAAGGCATTAGTATCCCAGTTTTCTCACATTCCCTCCAACATTTATCATTTCCTTATATAGTAAAATTGACTAATTTGATAGGTATGAGGTGGTATCTCAGAGTTATCTTAAATTTGCACTTCTCTTATCAATAATAATTTAGAGCAATTTTTGAAATTCATCTGAGAATTGTCTTTTTATATCCTCTGACTAGTTATTAATTGTGGAATGGCTTGTATTCTTACAAATTTGACTCACTTCTCTTTATATTTTAGAAATGAGTTTTTTTGTCAGAAACATTAGTTTTAGGAGTGGCTTTCCAGTTTACTGCATTCTTTTTAATCTTGGTTACATGATTTTATGTGTGGAAAAACTTTTTTCAATTTAATATAATTGAAATTATCCATTTTGCTTTTATAATTTTCTCCATCTCTTCTTTGGTCATAAACTGCTTACCTTTCCATAGATCTGACAGAAAAAAATTATTTCTGGGGCTTATAATATTACCTTAAATGCCAAAATCCTGTACCTATTTCAATCTTATCTTAGTATAGGGTATGAGATGCTGGACTATGCCTAGTTTCTGTCATACTATCTATCTTCCAGTTTTTTCAGCAGTTCTTATCAGAGTGAGTGCTTATCCTAGAAGTTGGAATCTATTGATTCATCAAACAGGAGAATATTATAGTTATTTACTGTTTCTTTTGCACCTAATATTTACCACTGATCTACTTCTCTTAGCTGGGACCAAACAGTTCTGATGGCTAATGCTTTATAATATAATTTTTATATCTGGTATGATTAGACCACATTCCCCTGCATTTTTATTAATTTCTTGATATTCTTGACTTTTATTTCCTCCATATGAATTTAGTTACTATTTTTTCTAGCTCAAAAAGTACTTTTTTTGGGAATTTGATTGGTATGGCACTGAATAGATAATTTAATTTAGATAGAATTGTCATTTTTATTATATTGGCCAACCCATGAACAGTTGATATTTGTCCAGTTATTGAGATTTGATTTGACTGTTTAAAGAGTATTTTATAGTTGTTTTCATAGAGTTTATGAGTTTGCCTTGGCAGGTAGATTTCCAGCTATTTTATGTTGTCTGAAGTTATTTTAAATGAGATTTCTTTTTCAATCTCTTCCTCCTGTGTGCTGTTAGTAATATAGAGAAATGCTGAGAATTTATGTGGGTTTATTTTATATCCTGAAACTTTTCTAAAGTAGATAATTATTTAAAGTAATTTTTAGAAGATTTTTTTTTGAATTCTCTAAGTAAATCATCATATCATCTGCAAAGAGCAAGAGTTTCGTTTTTTCATTACCTATCCTAATATTTCAATTTAGTTTTCTTCTCTTATTACTATAGCTAACATTTCTAATTCAATATTGAACGATAGTGGTTATAATAGGCATCCTTGTTTTACCCCTGTTCTTATTCAGAATGCTTCTAGATTATCCCCAGTAGATATGATGCTTGCTGATGGTTTTGGATAGATGCTACTTATAGTTTTAAGGAACATTACATTTATTCCTATGATCTATAATATTTTTAATAGGAAGGGATTCTATATTATGTCAGTAGCTTTTTCAGCATTTATTGAGATAATCATATGATTTATGTTATATTTGTTATTGGTATAGTCAATTATGCTGTTAGGTTTTCTAATATTGAAGCAACCCTTCATTCCTGTATAAAATCTGCTTTATTATAGGGTATTATCCTGGACATAACTTGCTGTTATCACTTTGCTAATATTTTTGTTAAAACTTTTTGCATCCATATTAATTAAGGAAATTGATCTATAATTTTCTTTGTTTTGATTTTTATATTAGTGTCATTGAAGGAGTTTGGAGAACTTCTTCACTTAGTTTGTTCAAATAGTTTATATAGAATTGAAACTAATTGTTCCTTGAATGTTTGGTAGAATTCACTTGTGAATCCATCTGATCCTGGAAATGTTTTCATAAGGAGTTCATTGATGACTTGTTCAATTTCTTTTTCTGAGATGGGGTTATTTAAGCATTTAATTTCCTCTTCTTTGAACTTGGGAAGTTTATATTTTTGTAAATATTTGTTCATTTCACTTAGACTGTCAGATTTAGTGGCATACAGTTGGGTAAAATAGCTCCAAATTATTATTTTAATTTTCTCCACATTGGTGGTGAACTCAACTTTTTCATTTTTGGTACTGGTATTTTCATTTTCTTTCTTTTTATTTAATCAAAGAGTTATCTATTTTATTGTTTTTTTTAATAAAACTGACTCCATTTTATTTATTAGTTTGATAGTTTTCTTGCTTTAATTTTATTAATTTCACCTTTAATATTGAGAATTCCTAATATGATATTTAATTGGGAATTTTTAATTTGTTCTTTCTCTAACTATTTTAGTTGCATGCTCAATTTATTGATCTGTCTTTGTATTTTAGTCAGGCAAGCATTATTTCCTGTAAAATTGCTTTGATTTTATCTCATAAGTTTTGGTATGGTGTCCCCTTATTGTCATTGTTTTGTATGAAATTATTAATTATTTCTACAAGTTGTTGGTTGATCTCTCCATTCTTTAGAATTAGGTTATTTAGTTTCCAATTAATTTTAGGTCTATCTTTTCATAACACTTTATTGCATGTGATTTTTTTTTCATGATGACCAAAAAGATGCACTTAATATTTCTGTCTTTGTGAATTTTCTCATTAGATTTTTTTAATGACCTAATACATTTTGTGTAGGTAACATGTGCAGTAGAAAAAAGGTATATTCCTTTCTATCCCCATTCAATTCCTTAACTTCCTTATTGTTTATTTTATGGTTAGATTTATCTAATTCTGAGAGGGGGAGGTTCATGTCCCCCACCAGTATAATTTTTCTTTCTATATCTTCATGTAACTCGTTTAACTTCTCCTTTAATAGTTTGGATGCTACACCACTTGTTGCATACATGTTTAGTATTGGAATTACTTCATTGTATATGGTATTTTTTAGGAGGATGTTTTACCTTACTTATCTATCTTAGTGAGATCTATTTTTGCAATTGCTTTGAGATAAGAGTCGCTACTCCTGTTTTTCTCACTTTAGTTGAGGCATAATAAATTCTACTTTCATGAAATAAATTTCATCTTTACTCTGTCTATATCTCTCATCTTTCAATGTATTTCTTGTAAGCGGCATAGTGTAGGATTTCGATTTCTAATTCATTCTGTTATTCACTTCTGTTTTATGGGAGAGTCCATCAAATTCACATTCACAGTTACAATTACTAACTCTTTATTACCCTCCATGCTATCTCCCCTCCATTTATGCTTTTTACTCTCCTTTCACATTATTCCTTCTCCCCAGTGTTTTGCTTCTGAATACCACCTCCCCCAATCTGTAACCCCTATCAGCCACTCTCCCTTTTCTTTTCCCTTTCCCTTTTCCCTTTCTTTCTTCTTTATCTTCTATCAGTCCTCCTTCCCATCCACCCCATTCTCCCATCTTAATAATTGAAAAGTAAGATAAATTTCTAAACCCAACTGACTGTGTGTTAATCCCTCTTTGAGCCACATCCAATGAGTATAAGATTCAGACGATCCTCAAACCCTTCGTTCTTCCCCTCTATTGCAATAGGTCCTTTGTACCTCTTCTTGTGATATAATTTACCCTATTCTACCTTCCCCTTCCTCCTATTTCTTTACAATCCACATCTTTTTTAATGTCATAATTTTTTTTAAAAAAATCATTCCATCAAAGTCATGGACATACCTTGGATGTCCATATTTTTAGTTTAATTATATTCCCTCAAATAGAGTTAAAATTTACAAGAATTATAGAAAATCTTTCTCCCAGATAGGGATGTAACCATTTTGATCTTGTTGATCTTGTTTGATCTTTTTCATCTTCCCGGCTTACCTTTTCATTTATCTTTTGAGTCTCCTGTTTCTGTTCAGCTCTGGTCTTTTTGTCAGAAAAATTTGAGTTATCTATTTCATTAAATACCCATCTTTTCCCCTAAAAGAGGTTCAGTTTTGCTGTATAGTTGATTCTTGGTTGTAATCCAAGTTCTCCTGCCCACCAGAATATCATATTCCAGGCCATTTGATCCTTTAATGTTGAAACAACCAGGTCCTGTATAATCCTGACTGTGACACCTCACTATTTGAATTGCTTCTTTCTGGCTGCTTGCAGGATTTTCTCCTTGATCTGTTAATCTGGAGTTTGGCTACAATATTCCTTGGTATTTTCATTATCGAATCCCTTTCAGGAGATGATAGCTCTCCTTAATTATTTATGAAGAATGCTAACCAATGTGTTTTTTATAATCATGGTTTTCAGGTACTCCTAAGATTCTTAAATTATCTCTCCTGGATTTATTTTCCAGGTCAATTGTTTTAACCATTTTTTAAAATTTTGTTTACTAAGTTCTTGGTGTCTCATGAAGTAACTAACTTTCACTAGTCCCAATCTATTTTTCAGGAATCTATTTTCTCCAATTAGTTTTTGCACCTCCTTTTCCATTTGGTCAATTCTATTTTTAGAGAACTTGTAATCTTTTTTCCATTTGCCCAGTTGGGTTTTTGAGGGAATTATTTTCTTTTTGCATAAATCCAATTGTATATTCAAAGGATTTATTTTCTTCTGACATTTTTTGTTGCAAGACATTAATTTTCTGTTACATTTCTTTTCTCAATATTTCCATTTGATTTTTAAAATAATTTCTGAGCTCTTCTAAGAAGTTTTTCTGGGCTGGGGCCCAATTCATTGTCTCCTCTGATGTATCACATATAGCCTCCCTTCTGTCCACATTTTCTGAGATAGTATACTTATCTCCAAGGTAACATTTAGTTGATCTTGCTTTTCTCTGACCTTTCTTATTTATTTTGGGATTTGTTATCTACCTCAGGGATCTTGTATTGGGGGATGGGCTTGCTCACACACCTTCATTGTTGAGAACCCTAGAGGCTTGCTTATTGACCTGAGGTTGTAGATGTTAAGAACTCCATGGGGTTACTCAGCTGACCAATAAGTAATGAATACCAGAAGCTCCCTTTGGATTGTTTGTGTTGGGGATGTTTGCTGCCCATTCCCTATACCTGGGACTATATTTGGGCTATTAGTGCAGGGTTAGGCTGTCAGGGCTGGAAATACCAGAGGTTCTCTCTGGACAGTTTGTGCTGGTGGTTCAGGTGTCCACTCCCTTGGCTGTTGGGAAAACTGGGAATGCCTGAGGCTATGTCTGAACTGCCTGCATAGGAAACTCCATTACTGACCTAGGTCATTAGGGCTGGAAAAGCCAGAGGTTCTCTCTAGCTAACCAGTATTGGGGAAATCCACTGACCACATCCTGTACCCTTGGGAAAGATGCAGACATTTAGCACTGCTTCTGTACTGTTTGTGCTGAGGATAACCAGGGGTCCAGGGGTCTGGGCTGTCCACTCCAGTTACATTGACAAAATGGGTATCCTGGGCAGTCACACTGGAGCTTCTGTGGCTTGTTCTCTGCTTTGCCACACAATTGCAAAGGCTTCTGCTCCCACAGCCAAACTTCTCAGGTTAGTACTCCACCTCTCCTGACTGCCTATGAGCTGGGTCTCTCCTTGTGTATGCCCATGCTCCCCCTTGACAGACTTTGCTGGAAGATGTTACCCTCTGTTCTTCTGAGAGTTCTGTTGCTCCAAGATCTGTTAAAAGGCTTGATTCATGTTAGTTCTGAGAGAAAGCCAGAAGATTTCAAAACAGTTCCTGGTTTCTCTCTGCCATCTTGACCAGAAGACTGAAGTTGTTTATTTTGAAAAAGAAATAATGCTGCCTTCCTTCATATTAGTGTTTGTGAGGGATGCCCCTGGTAAGATTTCAGTGAACATATACATATGAGTTACCATTGCTGACTTACTAAACTATTATCTTGTTGCCTCATTACAGTATGGAAATTGGTTGGCATTCTAAAGGTTACACTAATGAAGTATATATTCTGGCAGGTCAAACCTTCCTGGTAGGATTTCAAATATAGGTCTAATGATGGAGAATTGTTTGAGAATGGGTCTGGCTAAGTTTGGAGAGATCTGTCACCAGGTTGACAGGAGGGTGGTGAAATTTTTGGTCATGGCAACTCTAAATGATCCCTTCTAAGATAATAGAATTGATATTAACTGTATCTCAATGCAGATGAGAGTAGAGTAGCCGAATAAGTGAAATTGCAGGTCTTTGAAGGTTTTCACAGTACCTTCTTCCTCAGCTATAAAGAACAATGAGCTATGTGATGACTGATGATATAATTTGGAGAAGTACAAGGAGAACCTAAAGTAAGGGGGATAATTAAAAAAACCAACAAACATTAGTAAATACCTACCATATATGGGGTACTATGCTAAGAATTAGATAAATGCAGATGAGAATGAAAATTGTTGCCCTCACATAGTTTACTTTCCTTTGGAGGGAGACTTCATGTCGGCAGTAAGGGATTCTGGGAAGAACACTATATTTGTAGTTAGAAACCCTGTGGTAGAATTATGACCCAACCCCTAAAGGCTAATCTTGGGTAAATAGTCCAATCTCTCTGGGGTTTAATTTCTGCATCTTCCATCTACTCTGTATGTACTCTGAATTTTGTAGATGTCAATATTCATACACAATGTTTACTCTAATAGAAAGTAAACTCCATGAGAGTAGGGACTCTTTTTGACCTTTTTAATTGGTTGTCAGTAAATGAGGACTAGATAACCTTTAAGACATTTTTTCATTTCTATATCCCAAGGGCTTATCTTTTGAGAAGTTCAATTATGATTCTGAATAATAGGTAAGAATTATTTCTTTAAGTAACATATTCTGATGGACTAGAGATTCTTTTAACAATCTGGGATGTGACTTTTCTCATATTTTCCATTCTTCCTCCTTTTTCTCCTTGTTTACAAATCCAACATATTCTTTCTATGAATTCAGGCTTTGCATTCTTGTGGAACATATATAAATACAAATAAACCTTTTCCTGGAGACATGGTTGATATTAGCAGAAGCAATTAATATGGAATATGACTCAGTGAGTAAGAAAAGGCATGGTTTAGTGGGAGAGGATGACTAATTTCCTAGTGTGAGTTCTGCAGCTAGGTTAATGAGGAGCAGTGTGACATAGTAGATAGACTGTAGTACTAGGAGTCAGAAAAAGTTGGGTTTAACTCCCACCTCTGAGTTGTGTCTTAACCTCTATGAGCCTTGTTTCCTCATTGGAAAACAAAGATTACTATTACCTGTAATTGCATCCTCACAGTGTGTGGCAGTGAGTCTCAAATGGGATCATGGGCAAGGTCCTTTATAAACTTTAAGTTGTTAAATATCAGTTATGATTATAGCACAGGATGTCACCCAGTGTTACTCTGGGGAATGTTTCATATATAGTTCTTTTAAAAATGTATGAACAACCAACTTTTAAATTTAATGTGCATCATTAACATTTTCTCTATTATTACTTCCTTAAGTCTGGACAATCAACAAAACAATAAATTGAGCCCTGATTTGTAACATTTACTGATTTCCGATGTTAAAAGGATTACTTTGTAAATTTAACAATGGCTCTTGGGATTTGGCTTAAACTGGCTTCCTTATACCACTGATTATTACCAGGTTGTAATTCACCATAAGGGATATTATGAACTTAGAATTCTAGATGATTGATCTAAATATCTTCTTCTGTTACTATTCTTTATTAGAAACAAGGAATATTTGTGAAAATGCATTATTTGTAATACATAATGGTGGAAGTTCAAACAGGTGATTTTTAAATATTTATTTAAGGCAATGGGGTTTTGAGTGACTTGCCCAAGGTCACACACCTGGGTTATTATTACGTGTCTGAGAATGGATTTGAATTCAGGTCCTCCTGACTCCAGGGCCTGTGCTCTATCCACTGTAGTTTCATCTTCTCCTTGCTTTTCACCAGATTCTTTTTCCAAATTCATATGTGAATAATAAAGGTTTGCAAGAGGAAATCAGGGAAATTCAAAGTTCTTCCCCAATCTACAAGTCCATAAAGTATTTAAAGAACAAAGTCTTAGCATTCTGAGTCTTTCTTTTCCTCTCCAGAGATGGATTTTCTTGATGACAAATACTGGGTTTTATGTTTTCATGGGAAAATTTGGAACATGATATTATCTGAAATAGAGACTCTGGGAAATTAGAGTTTCTATTATATTTTTATCAAACTAGCTGAAAATGTTTGGAATCTGCAAAGATTTCCAGTAATCCAAAAAAATTACAGAATTGGACAAATATTTTTCTTTGCAAAGTGTATTTACTTGAAAAGTGCTCTTCTTTTGCAAATGAGGATTGGGGAAATTACTTTTAGATGCAATTACTATTTTTTTTAACAACCATAAAAAAGATATTGGAAAACCAGAAATGATGCAAAACTCATAAAGCATTTTAAAATTTACTCCTCAGTCTGATTACAGAGCTGAAAAATGATTTTTTTCTTCATGCCAATATTCCTGGAGAATGTAAATAGGATCTCTCATTTTATGGTATCACATTTTATCTTTAATCATGTGTTTTTGGTTTACATAATATTCCCTGAATATCTAGTTTATTTTTGAGTTTTAAAAAAGAATAACTGACATTTAGAAAACATCTTAAAGTTAGAAAAATGCTTTTAAACATTATCTCATTTGAACTGTACAAATACTGAAGAGAGGAGACTATCTCTTAAGTCAGAAGATTTAACTTCTGAAACTTAACCCTAAGTGGCTCAGTGGCTAGAACTTTTGAACCCAGAGACAGGAAGATCTGAGTGCAGATATGATATCAAACACTTTATAACTATGTGAGCTTAGGGAAATCATTTAGCCACATTCTGCCTTCATTTTCTCATCTATAACATGAGATTAATTTATATATATATACATATGTAAATGTCATTAATTATTATTATTATTACTAATATTATTACCTGTGTATCCTTGAGCAAGTTGTCTAACTCCTGAGGTCTTAATTTCTTCACCTGTAAAATGAAGGAATTCAATTAAATAACTCCTTGGTTTCTTTCCAGTTCTAGATTTATTATTCTATAATTCTCCTCAAGGTTTTATTACTCTCATTTTAAAGATAAAAAAAAAATTCAAGGAGGTTAAACTTGTCCCTTGTTGTGAGTTTCAGAATTCCAGAGGTAGGATTTGAATTGAAGCATTCCTGACTTCAGGTCTAATTTATCCTTTGCATCTTATGGTTTCTTGATTCCTTGAAGGCATTGCTCTTTATTTTCCTAACCCTGAACCTAGCATAGTTCTAAGCATGTGGGAAATGCGTATTATTTTTTTAAAGCAATAGAATGTTTATTAAAGATATTATTTGAGTTTTACAGTTTTCCCCCAATCTTGCTTCCCTCCCCACAGATAGCACTCTGTCAGTCTTTACTTGGTTTCCATGTTGTACCTCGATCCAAATTGGGTGTGATGAGAGAGAAATCATATCCTTAAAGAGAACAGAATTCTCAGAGGTAACCAGATCAAACCATAAGACATCTGGGTTTTTTTCTGAATTAAAGGGAATAGTCCTTGTACTTTGTTCAAACTCCACAGCTCCTTATCTGGATACAGATGGTACTCTCCTTTGCAGACAGCCAAAAATTGTTCCCAATTGTTACGCTGATGGAATGAACATGTCCTTCAAGGTTGAACATCACTCCCGTGTTGCTGTTAGGGTGTACAGTGTTTTTCTGGTTCTGCTCATCTCACTCAGCATCAGTTCATGCAAATCCCTCCAGGTTTCCCTGAAATCACGTCCCTCCTGATTTCTAATAGAACAATAGTATTCCATGACATACATATACCAGTTTGCTAAACCATTCCCCAATTGAAGGACATTTACTGGATTTCCAATTCTTTGCCACCACAAACAGGGCTGCTATAAATATTTTTGTACAAGTAATGTTTATACCCTTTTTCCTCATCTCTTCAGGGTATAGACCCAGTAGTGTTATTGCTGGATCAAAGGGTATGCACATTTTTGTTGCCCTTTGGGCGTAGTTCCAAATAGCTCTCCAGAAGGGTTGGATGAGTTCACAGCTCCACCAACAGTGTAATAGTGTCCCAGATTTCCCACATCCCTTCCAACAATGATCATTATCCTTCCTGGTCATACTGGCCAATCTGAGAGGTGTGAGGTGGTACCTCAGCGAAGCTTTAATTTGCATTTTTTCTAATAATTAATGATTTAGAGCATTTTTTCATATGGCTATGGATTGCTTTGATCTCCTCATCTGTAAATTGCCTTTGCATATCCTTTGACCATTTGTCAATTGGGGGATGGCTTTTTGTTTTAAAAATATGACTCAGTTCTCTGTATATTTTAGAAATGAGTCCTTTGTCAGAATCATTAGTTGTAAAGATTGTTTCCCAATTTACTACTTTTCTTTTGATTTTGATTAGATTGGTTTTATCTGTGCAAACCCTTTTTAATTTAATGTAATTGAAATCATCTAATTGGTTTTTATTCATGTTCTCCAACTCTTCCTTAGTCATAAACTGTTCGTTCCCCTTTCCATAGATCTGACAGGTAGATTAGTCCTTGATCTTCTAATTTGTTTATAGTATTGTTTTTTATGTCTATGTCCTGTAACCATTTGGATCTTATCTTGGTAATGGGTGTGAGGTGTTGGTCTAATCTAAGTTTCTTCCATACTAACTTCCAATTATCCCAGCAGTTTTTATCAAAGAGGGAGTTTTTATCCCAATGGCTGGACTCTTTGGGTTTATCAAACAGCAGATTACTATAATTGTCTCCTGCTTTTACACCTAGTCTATTCGACTGGTCCTCCACTCTATTTCTTAGCCAATACCAAACAGTTTTGATAACTGATGCTTTATAATATAATTTTAGATCTGGTAGTGCTAAGCCACCTTCATTTGCATTTTTTTTTCATTAAGCTCCTGGCAATTCTTGACTTTTTATTTCTCCATATGAATTTACTTACAATTTTTCTAGCTCATTAAAGTAATTTTTTGGAATTTTGATTGGTAGGGCACTAAACAGATAGTTTAGTTTTGGTAGAATTGTCATTTTTATTATATTAGCTCTACCTATCCATGAGCAGTTGATATTTTCCCAGTTATTTAAATCTGATTTAATTTGTGTGAGAAGTGTTTTATAATTGTTTTCAAAAAGATTCTGAGTCTGTCTTGGCAAATAGACTCCCAAGTATTTTACACTGTCTGTGGTTACTTTGAATGGAATTTCTCTTTCTAGCTCTTCCTGCTGTTTCTTGCTAGTCATATATAGGAAAGTTGGGGATTTATGGGGGTTTATTTTATAACCTGCAACTTTGCTAAAATTGCTAATTGTTTCCAGTAGTTTTTTAGATGATTTCTTGGGATTCTCTAGGTAGAACATCATGTCATCTGTGAATAGTGAGAGTTTTGTCTCTTCCTTCCCAATTCTAATTCCTTTAATTTCTTTTTCTTCTCTAATTGCTGCTGCTAACATTTCTAATACAATATTGAATAGTAGTGGTGATAATGGGCACCGTTGTTTAACCCCTGATCTTATTGGGAATGCCTCTAGCCTCTCCCCATTGAGTATAATGCTTGTTGATGGTTTCAGATAGATACTGCTCATTATTTTAAGGAACAGTCCATTTATTCCTATACTCTCCAGTGTTTTTAATAGGAATGGATGCTGTATTTTGTCAAAAGCTTTTTCAGCATCTATTGATATGATCATATGGTTTCTGATAGGTTTGTTATTGATATATTGAGTATACTAACAGTTTTCCTAATATTGAACCAACCCTGCCTTCCTGGAATAAATCCTACTTGATCATAATGTATTATCCTAGTGATGACTTGTTGTAGTCATTTAACATTCCTTAAAGTTGATGCAGCCAGGTCCTGCATGATCCTTACTGTGGCTCCTTGATATTTAAATTGTTTCTTTCTGGCTGCTTGCAGGATTTTCACTTTTATCTGATAGTTCTGGAGTTTGGCCACAACATGTTGTCATTAAACCATATTGGTTTCATAGAAAGAGTTAGGCAGAGTTCCATCTTTCCCTATTTTTCCAAAGAGTTTATATAGGATTGGAACCAATTGTTCCTTAAATGTTTGGTAGAATTCACTTGTGAATCCATCAGGCCCTGGAGATTTTTTTTTAGGGAGTTCACTAATGGCTTGTTGAATTTCTTTTTCTGAGATAGGGTTGTTCAGGTATTTAATCTCTTCTTCATTTAACCTGGGCAACTTATATTTTTGTAAATATTCATCCATTTCACTTAGATTATCAAATTTATTGGCATAAAGTTGGGCAAAATAATTTCGAATTATTACTTTAATTTCCTCCTCATTGGTGGTGAGTTCACCTTTTTCATTTATAATACTAGCAATTTGGTTTTCTTCTTTCTTTTTTTTAATCAAATTGACCAGAGGTTTATCAATTTTATTGGTTTTTTCATAATACCAACTTTTGGTTTTATTTATTAATTCAATAGTTTTTTTGCTTTCAATTTTATTAATTTCTCCTTTGATTTTTAAAATTTCTAATTTGGTATTTGATTGGGGATTTTTGATTTGTTCTTTCTCTAATTTTTTTAGTTGCATGTTTAGTTCATTGATGTCCTCTTTCTCCAATTTATTCATATAAGCATTTAGAGCTATAATATATCCCCTGAGAGTTACTTTGAATGAATCCCATAGGTTTTCGTATGTTGTTTCATTATTATCATTATCTAGGATAAAATGGTTAATTCTTTCTATAATTTGTTTTTTGGTCCACTCATTTTTTAAGATGAGGTTATTCAGTTTCCAATTTGCTCTGGGTCTATATCTCCTTGGCCCAGTATTGCATATGACTTTTATTGCATCGTGATCTGAGAAAGATGTATTCACTATTTCTGCCTTTCTGCAGTTGATCATTAGGTTTTTATGTCCTAGTACATGGTCAATTTTTGTATAAGTTCCATGTACTGCAGAGAAAAAGGTATATTCCTTCCTATCCCCATTCAGTTTCCTCCATAAGTCTACCATATCTAATTTTTCTAACTATCTATTTACCTCCCTAATTTATTTCTTGTTTGTTTTATGATTTGATTTATCTAGATCTGATAGTGGGAGGTTGAGGTCTCCCACTAGTAGTGTTTTGCTGTCTATGTCTTCCTGCAATTCTTTCAGCTTCTCCTCTAAGAATTTGGGTGCTGTCCCACTGGGTGCTTATATATTCAATATTGAAATGACTTTATTGTCTATGGTACCTTTTAGGAGGATAAAGTTTCCTTCCTTATCTCTTTTAAGGCTATCTATTTTTGCTGATGCTTTGTCTGAGATAAGGATTGCTACCCCTGCTTTTTTTACTTCAGCTGAAGCAAAATATATTTTGCTCCAACCATTTACCTTTACTCTATATGTATCTCTCTGCTTCAAATGAGTTTCTTGTAAGCAGCATATTGTAGGATTCTGGTTTTTAATCCACTCTGCTATTTGCTTATTTTTTAAGGGAGAGTTCATCCCATTCACATTTAAGGTTATGATTACTAATTCTTTATTGCCCTCTGTGCTATCTTCCCTCTGTTTGTATTTTCCACCTTTACCCCCCTTTTATCCATATTCCCCAGTATTTTGTTTTTGAATACCACCCCCTTCAGTGTGTTTGCCCTCCTATATCACTCCCTCCCCTTTTTTTCCCCTTTCCATGTTCCCTTCCCTTCCTTTTGTTATTGCCCCTTATTTACTCCACTCCCCTTCCCTTTCTCTGTCCCCCCTCCCCTTTTCCCCTTTTACTTCTTGAAAGGTTAGATGTTTTATAAGTTAACTGAGTATGTGTAGGTTGACTTAAGCCAAGTCTGATGAGAAGAAGATTCAGGTGTTTTGCCTCTACTCCCTTCTTTCCCTCTATTACCATAGGTTTTTTTGTACCTCTTATTGTAATTAGATTTGTCCCATTCAATCCCCTCCCTCCTCCCGTCTCTTTCCTGTCCCCCTTTTTAGGGAGGTAGTGTATTTTTTTTAGATCATTCTATCTAAGTCATAGAAAATTCTGAGTGTCTGACCCTTCTAGTTCAGTATATTCTGTTGAATAGAGTCCAAATTCCTGAGAGTTATTAGAGTCTTTCTCCCTTGTGGAGTTAAAGCCAGTTACATCCCATTATATATCAGTCTCCTGGATAGGTCATGGATGTCCAGCATTTCTGGCTAGGTATATTCTCCCTGTTAGAGTTACATTTCTCAGGATTCTCAGGATTTATGAGAGTCTCTAACCCCCCCCCCCCCCCCCGCCCCATGCTGGGATGTAGCCAGTTTCAACTTGCTGGATTGCATTTTTTTCCTTTTACCCCCCCCCTTTTTTTTTTTACCTTTTCATGTGTCTCTTGAACCTCCTGTTTGATATCCAAATTTTCTGTTTAGCTCTGCTCTTTTCATCAGAAATTTTTGGAATTCTTACATTTCGTTAAATGTCCATCTTTTTCCCTGGAAGAGAAGGCTCAGCTTTGCAGGAAAGTAGATTCTTGGCTGCATTCCAAGCTTCTGTGCTTTTCGAAATATCTCGTTCCAAGCCCTTTGATCCCTTAAAGTTGATGCAGCCAGGTCCTGCGTGATCCTTACTGTGGCTCCTTGATATTTAAATTGTTTCTTTCTGGCTGCTTGCAGGATTTTCACTTTTATCTGATAGTTCTGGAGTTTGGCCACAACATTCCTTGGTATTTTGCTTTTGGGATCTTTTTCTGGTGGGGATCGATGTACTCTTTCAATAACTACTTTGCCCTCCGATTCCATGATGTCAGGGCAGTTTTCCATCACTAGATCCTGTAATATTAAGTCCAGGCTTTTTTTCTCTTCAATGTTTTCAGGAAGTCCTATAATTTTCAGGTTCCCCCTCCTCGATCTATTCTCGAGGTCAGTGGTTTTGTTGATAAGGTATTTCACATTTGCTTCTATTTTTTCTATTTTTTGATTTTGTTTAATTGACTCTTGCTGTCTCGTGGAGTCATTAGTTTCTGTAGACTCCATTATTTTTTGGGGGGAGGAGTTTTCTTCATTAACCTTTTCCAATTGGTTGATTCTACTTTTGAAAGAGCTTTCCATTTGACCAATTGAGGTTTTGAGAGAATTAATTTCTTTTTGCATTTGCTCATTTGAGGATCTGAGAGAATTATTCCCATTTTGCAAGGTATTAATTGTCTCCCCCAAATTTTCCAGTTGATTTTTAAACTCCTTCCTTATTTCTTCAAGGAAGTCTTTCTGTGCTGGAGACCAGATTGTATTCTCCTCAGAGGTTCCAGGTCTCTCTGGGTTGGGGTCTTTCCCTTCCAGGAATTTTTCTATGGATCCACCTTTCTGCTGACCCTTCTTCATTATGCTAAGACCTTGAGTTGGGTGGGGCTGGTTCACCTGGGCTTGGGATCTCTAAAGGCTTTACTGAGTGCAGTTTCTCTGGCTGGCCAGTAGGAGGAGCTGGTTGCCCTCTCTGGGGTGTCTGTGACCTTGGTTGGGAGGCCTTCTCCCTTTGCTTGAGGGAAGGAATTGGAACTATTGAAATCTTTTGCCTTCACTCAATGGTGTTCTTTACCCTGGCCTGAGGTGATTCCTCAGCTGGGCTGGTTCTTTTGCTCACACACCTGGGCCTGAGGCAGAAATAATTTGCATTTGTTTGAGAGGAGACCTCAGTGCAATGGAGGCGTGGGCTCAGAGTTTCTCAGACCTGAGGAGCCAGGGATGGTGTCCACAGCTGTCCTGCACCAGACCTCTCCCCGCTGCCCCTTCCCCAAGCTCTAAGGGGACAGCCCCAACACCAGCGCCTCTGCTTCCCCGTGGACCCAAGCCCCCTTCATCCAGCCCCACTGCTGATCCAGCAGGTCCGGCTCTCGGGCCCTCAGATCCCGGTTCCGATTCAGCTGTTGGTCTGGCTGATCTTCCCTGAGATCTCAGACTCACCTGCCGGTACTCATCCAAGGCTGCTGCGGGAGACAAATCCTGAGGTAGATTTTCCTCTCCTGGCTTTTCTTTCTGGGTTTCCTGGTTCGGATTTCTTTTAAGAGGTTTGTTTCATGTGACAGATGGGGAAGAGATCAGGAGACTTTAGAACTGTGCCTGTCTTCTCTCCGCCATCTTGGCCCCGCCTCCCATATTATTTTTTAAAAATTGAGTTAACTTCAGTTTATAAAGTTTTAAAGTTAATAGTTATCTCCTTGTATCTACCCCATACACCAAAATCATACATCATAAATCATTTTTGGAGGGGAGCATTTTAAGCACATATGCTAGAAATAAATTTTTATTAATTAAACATTATTCTAAGTCCTTGATTTTCAGATTCAGAGAAAACTTGTTTACTACATAAGAATAATTCTATTGGGAAGAGACTGAGAGTGAATAGTGATAGATGCAAAGAAGATGCAAGAAAATCAATACAATAATTTTTAAAACATCAATTATTTCTTAATGACTTCTTAGTCTTTATCATTCTTAATATCCTTTTAGAATTTAACACTATTTACAGCTGCTTCTCCTCCTGGACCCTTGTTAATTCTTATAGTTTCATGATAGTAATTTTCCTCCTACTTGTTTAGTTCCCCCTTCTTAGCCAGATCATCATCCAAGACCAACTTGTGTAGATGCACACCCAGACTTTGCCTTGGACTCTCCTCTTGTTTCTATAACTCTCTCACTTGTGATCTTATCTCAGATGGGTTTAGCTATCATCTTTACATATGTGTATATATATATATATATATATATATATATATATGTATGTTTGTGTGCATATATGTATGTATGAATTTATAAAATCTCACTCTGTTTCTTTCCCTCTTTCTAGCATCTTTCCTAAACTTCAGTCCTAAATAATCAATTGTCTATTGTTTGTACTGAATGTACAACTGAATGTATAACAAATATCTTAAATTCAATATCTAAAAATAAAATTCATCATCTTTCCCCCAAACTTTCTCATCCTACAAACTTCCCTATTTCTTGTCCAGGTTCAAATATCTCAGAGTCAATTCCAATTTTCTCTTTTCTTTCCCCCCCTTTTCACCTCCAATTAGTTACTAAGTCTTGTTGATTCTACTTTTACCACATCACTCAGTCTATTCTCCTCTACTACCCAGCCACTAAAGCTAGTTCAGGTCCTTATTACCTTTCACTTGATGTATTGTTATAACCACTCAATTGAATATTTGAAGCAATCTCACAACACTCAAATTCATTCCACATAAGGGACGCTGTATTATTTTTAAATCATGGTTCTGTTACTTCCTTCTCCAAAGACTCAGTCATTTCTAGGACAGAATGTGAACTCTTTTGCTTGGAGTTTCAAAAATCTTCACAATCTGATTCCAGATTTTCCATTCAGGAATACTAAATACTATTCTCCTTTTTGCAATTTACATTCCAGTCATATTGGACTTAATTGTTGGACCTCACACATGGATTTCATCTTCTGTCTCTATGCCCTTGCACCCTTCCTCCTTAGTTCCATGCTCTAGAATCCCAATTTCCTTCAAAGCTTAGTTAAACACCACCTTCTCTGTGATGCCACCTCTCATACCATATCTATCCTGATCTCCCTAGGTAGTAGTGTATAGTACTCTACGTCCAGAATATATCACTTTCCATATTAGAATGTAAGTTCTTTGAGGACCAAGGGCTATTTAAAATGACTACCAAAACTTTCTTTGTATTCTCTGACTAGTATTCTCAATGATTAGTATGAGGATTGGCACATATTAAATACCAAAATAAAGGCAAGTTGATTGATTTTTTAATTCAGATTTCATTTCACTCCAAAAGAATATAAACTCCTTGAGGACAGGGATAGTTATATTTTTGCCCTTGTATTACTAACTTCTAGTACAGCAGCTTTTTTGATTACTTTTCTTTAGATACTCTGTGCTCTAGTTGAACTGGACTAGGAATTGTTCTGCAAACATGCATTGTATTTTCCTCCCCTCTTTTCATTTTCTCATACATCACCCCCTACATCTGGAATGCCCTTCTTTCTCTTTCTTTGGTCTTTTTTTAAAGTCAGTTATTTATTGTTAAAAATGTTTAATTGCTAACCAACCTTTAAAGTCTAATTTAATTTTAACCTACTTTATGAAACCTTTCCTCATGTCCCCAGCTAAAAATAATTTTCTTAATAAGAACTAACATTTCTATATAGCATACATATTAGATAATATTATTATAGATATCCAAATACATACCTTATTCCCTTACTAAATAGAATATATCATGAGGGCAGGGATGATATAATATATGTATACATTTATACACACAACACACATATGATTATACATAAATACATGCATTTTCACATATACGTATACCATATATGCTTGCATTTATAGTATATTTAAGTTTATACATACACATACATATGTAATACATATACATTTATAAATACACACTAAATATATGCATATGTTTATATATGTCTATGTATGCATGCACTAACATATAATTTGATTTTGTTAAAAGAGAATTAAAAACAAGAATCTTTTAAAAGAAAAGCCTGACCACAATGCTGTCTAAGTTTTAAATGCTTAACTATGCTTATTGAATTGAATTGATAAAGAAAGTGTGCTATGTTTAGGAAACTGCAGTGAAAGTGGACATAGAATGCAAGGTGTCTCATTGCATATAGATAGTGATTTAGAAGAGAACAAACACTGTTGTAACTGGTTACCATGACTATAATGATGTGATATCTATGTAGTGAGGAAAGAGGTATATGGGTTATTGGTATAATGATAAAATAGGGCAAAAATACAATGCTTAGGCATTAATATGCTAGTAATTTGAAAATGCATATCTATACATTGCCATCTTTTTATGAAATTTAAAGGCTTCTTTGATTACACTTGAAGGAGAACTTGGTTTGTTACATGCTAAGGCAAAATTGAACATGCTCAGATGTTCCATGAAAGATAAACCTGTCAGTCTTGAGCAGCACTTTGGAGAGCAGAACATTTTGGGATTGTTACATATTCAACACAGCTTTGTAGAGTAGAATGCCTGCATCTCTATAAGAGGGCAGCAGGGCAGGCTGGGAATTATGTCCCTGTATTTGATATGACATCTAACAGTGGCATCACTTTTCCTCAGCAGATACTTCATACCACAGGGAACAATTTGAAGAGTATTGCCCGCAATAGCTCTGGTGTAGGTCTGGACATGAATTTCTGAGAGTTAGGTAGAATAGAAAAACATACCCAGACACTAAAGGTTGGGAAGTGAAAATCTATCAACTTTAGTTTTGAAAACTCAGACTTTTTATAGCAAAAATTTATCTCAAGAATGACCAGTTAAAGGAGAGCTAGTTTCACAATTTCCTGGATAAATTAACAATATTTGTTATTAGAAATCTACATACTTCTCTATCAAAGAAACCTTTTACAACCACCTCAGGAGCCACAGATTATCCCAGGTCAGGGTTCTTTGGTGAGCCAATGAATCCATACAATGAGCAATAATCCATACATATATTTGATTGAAAAAGTCACCGAGGATATGTGAATATCACTCACAGAGGCTGGCCCTCTACAGAAGAGGAGATAGCTATCTATCAGAGACTAATAATTTGAGAGAGTTTGAGGCACAGTTGAGAATCAACAGGGAGAAGAGATACACCTTCTCTATGGAGAAACAGGCCCAGTAAGATAGAATTCAAAGCAGGACAAAAACTTCAAGGAATTAAACCTTTGACAAGAAAGAAGAGAAATGAATATGGACTTAGGACAATGAACCCTTGCTTCTGGGAGTTGAGATACAGAGAGAAAAAAATCCAGGGAGCCTAGAATAAATATTCCTACCTCCCTTTTCCCTGAAAAGACACTGTATTTAGTGTACTTAGCAGTGAAAGGACTCCTTGTAAAAAGGACACAGTGGTCCCAAAGTACCAGAGGTATTGGTTATCTTGGCCTAATATAGTGCTTACTTGTGTTTCTCAGTACCAGTATAATCTAAATTTATGACATTCTTCCCATAGACATTATGCATATTTCTGAACACAAGACTTAAGACTGTTCCCCAAGTTTATGGATGGAACATTTTATAGCTATTGTTCTTAATATTCTATGTTGTCATTTTAGCAAAAGTCTTTACTTTGACCTAATTGTATATATTGACTGACTATGAAATGTAAATTTACTAGTTTACTAAAAAACTAGTAAATTTACTAGGTGGTTGCACACTATTTAGCTTCAGAAGTTTGGACCTATAGAACAACCCATTTGAACCTAGGGTGATTCTTACCTTTAGGGATAACTCCTTTGTAAACCAATGAGCACTGAGATGGTAGGTAGTGCCAGAGCAGTTACTTAGCATGTGGTAAATAGGAAATCAATGAGACTCAATTGCAGGAATTTTGTAAGAGAAATGAAAGCCAAAATTACTCTTCCTTGGGCTTTGCAATCTCTCTTGAGAAGCTGAATGGGTTTATAATTTTGATTAGACAAGACTTGGAATTGAATCATACCTATAATATTTTATCAAATTTGAAATTTTGAGTACGACACAACTTCTCTAACCTCTAGCTTCCTCCTCTGCAAAATGAAGATAATTATACCTATAACATCTTCCTCATGGTTTTATGGTGATGATTGAATTAGACAACATGTGTAAAATACTTAGTAAATTTTAAAGCACTATCTACATGCCACCTATTTTTATTGTTTCTCTGTTCAATATCATGAGAGTAACAATGTAAGTAGAGAGCCTGCCTCTTAGTCAGGAAGATCTATGCTCAAATCCCACCTCTGACACATATGGGAAGTATGAATCAATAAGGAAATCATATAAAATCTCAGGGACCCCAATACATTTCCTAGTGCAAGATGCAAAAATGTTGCTCATCTTCACTGGTAATGAGACTTTCATACCTAGAAATTCCTTCTAATAATGAAATGGCCAGACTAGACAACAATAAAATAAAAGGATACAAAACAAATGCAGCAGTCAAAAATCCAGGCAGTACTTTTGTCCAATAGATACATGGGGGCATTAAAACAATAATAGATGAAAGATCTAATAGATCTTAGGACTTATTTCAAAACCACACAAACAATAGAAAAGGTCAAGGACCTAAGTACACCATGTCTTGATGCAATTCAGCCTAATTGAAAATGCCAATGCACATATTAAACAAAACTGTGGAATATGATCTAATTTTTAAATATAAAATTTCTAGCAAGTGAGAACAAATCCCAAGAAGCTGCTATATAATAAGATTTGACAACAGTTAGGAATACTAATGAAGTTCTTAGGGCAGACAGTAGATTTGACCTTCTACCATTATATATTCTGTATTGATGTAGATTCCAGAACAACCTTGGTAGTTGTACATTATAGCTGCTACAAAACCGTACACTGAACTTTGGAATGGAACAGAAGGTGAAACAGGGTGCTTTCAAATTTCTTGCTTTGGAAAGTTTAAATTGAGCTTGAACTAATTTTATTGTAGTTTTGGTATTGATTCTCTCCTCATGCACAGATCATAGAGTTTTATAAGGCTTTGCTTGATGGCCCTTGAAATTATAGCCCAGTATCCTGTTTTTAATTAGAAGGGAAATTTCCCTTTATTCTGTACTGCACTCTAGTGTTGGTTTGTTAATTCCTGACTGGAGCAGCCCAAGTTGACTGGTACATCAATTATAAGTACTAGATTCTGAATCACAATGCCACTTGTTTTAGAAAATCTTTCCATGATAGTGCTTTTTAAAGGAGTTTTAAAAGATTCTCTTCCAGCATCTTAAAGTTCAATTCTATAGTTTCCCACTGAGCTATCCCAG
Organism: Macrotis lagotis; assembly: GCF_037893015.1. Lineage (NCBI taxonomy): Eukaryota > Metazoa > Chordata > Mammalia > Peramelemorphia > Peramelidae > Macrotis > Macrotis lagotis. Next base: position 395,113,001 of record NC_133666.1, read on the forward strand.
GGAACAATAGAAGATGGTTGACCATGTTGAAACAATGCTAATTGAATTGCTATTGTTGTTCCCCAGGGTCTTGGGAGGAAAAATTCTTAGGCACAACAGGAATTCTCAGAAACAAAAACTTATTAGTGTGAACTCAAAACCAGTGGTGAGATATGCACTTAGGGAGAGAAGCTCATTGTTTATGGTCTCCTCTCTGAAGTGTCATCTCCTACTCCTAGTGAGTTCAGGAAGTCTCTGACCTTCCCTGGTTCCTGAGAGGACTCAAGCCCCTCAGTATTTGTGATTTCCTGATTCTTCTTTCCCATGTAATCATATCTAGAGGATGGAGGAACTTTGGAGGTCTTTTAGTCCATGCTCTTCATTTTACAGATGAGGAAACTGAGGCTCAGGGAATTTATGTGACCTGTATTAAGTCACCCAGACCTTGTCAGATTGACATAAGAGGTGAGAATTGAGCACAGATCATCCAGAAATGACATTTCCCCACTGTATCATATTTCCAAAGAATCAGAACTGTGTGGTTTCTTACATTCCCAGTGCATACTACAATGCCTATCACCTGAACATTTAAGAAAGTTGTTTTCTGTCTTTTTTTTGTATTGAAAAGGAAATGTCTTTTATTATCTTGATGGTTTGAGTCTTTCTTCTGAAATATAGACAAGAATGGTGTGGGCTTTGTGGACCTTCAACTGAAGGGTTCCTCCCTTTTCCCATCCTGCTTAGCTTTTGTTTGATGATGATGATATTTGTTCTTTATTCTTGAAGAAACCATGACATCAGGGAAGTAAAGCCATGATAAGCAAGTAAATTGGACTTGAGTGAAGAGATGCTGCTAAGTCACCAGACTCCTTCAGAGACTTCTGGGTCCAGTGGCCAGATGTGAATCAGGGTATCTAGAGTTAGCTCTGGATATGAAACATTCAGGGTTAGGTGACTTTTCCAAAGTCACAAAGTTAGTAAATATCAAGTGTCTGAGAAAGGATTTGAACTCATGTCCTTCTGATCCACTGTTTCACCAATTTGTCCAATTTTTTATTTAAGGAAACTTAGAACATAGATCAAAATATGCTATCCATTGTCACTTGATATCTGTGTACCTTTAAAATCTGGAGCACTGTACTAGGTGACATTTTAGTTATTTGGAAGGCACACTGGATTAGTGAGTTACTGTCTCATAGATACAAATGTGTAAGTCATTGATGTTATTGATATGTACATTGTGTTATTAGATGTTATTGGTAGGCACATGTGTTGTCCTTTGTCACAGAAGAAACCCAGGGAGATCTTCTAGACATTGTGTAACAAAATTGAAGTTCAGAATGACTGACAGATCCAGAACTTATGTTTGGCTAATTTCTCTCCTAATGTAGCTTGTCAATTATTAACAAGTCATCTAACTGTCTGTACAATAATTTGTTCTCAATAACAAATTGAATATATTACTGAATTTCAAAGTAAAAGTAATAACAAAATGCTGATCACATTACCTGTGCTTTATAACTTTATTCAATCTATCTATGTCAGTGAACTTGTTATTAAATATTTGGTCATTGTTCTTCATTCTTAAAGAAGATCATGATATCCAGGAGGTTGTGCCATAACATACACATGAACTGGATTTGAATGAAGGAAATGCTGTATTAAGTCACTAATATCAGTTTCTCCTCCAGAGTTTATCTGAGTCCAATGGTCTAATATGGATCACAATGACACAAAAATGGTCTTGGATATGAGGCAATCAGGATTAAGTGACTTGCCCAAGGTCAGTAAGTGTCAAGTATCTGAGACTGGATTTGGACTTAAGTACTCCTGATTCTAGGACCAGTGTTCTATTCACTGCACCACCCAGTTGCCCAAAGAAAGATTTAGAAAGTGAATATCTAAAAATGGAAGCAGCAATTAAAAAGAACTTGCTTAGCTGGCTTGACCAAGTACAGATCATGCCAGAATAATCTTCCTTCTTTTTTAAAAAAAAAAACATTTACAGGGCTAATTAAAGTATCAAGGAAATGATATGCATAAATTTTATTTCAATTTTTATAAAGTACTGATGAAGTATATTATAGTTTTTTTCTTGTGGAAAAGACTGAGGGATGTGGGCTAGAAATGAGTGAATAACCAGGCTCAAAGAATAGTTGGCCTACTTGGCAACAGGTCTTCAGAGGAGTGCCTAAAGGATCTGTACTTGACTGCATGCTATTTCATACTTACATCAAATACTCAGATTGAAACATAAAAGGAATGTCTATGAAATTTGCAAATGAAACAGTGAAAAGGAATAGTTAGTGCATTGGATAAGGAATATATAATTCCTTCACTAAGGAAGATGGGAAAATTTTGCTTTATATTATATCCTTAGAGAGTTGCGTTATGTAATTGATGAGTATATTGTGTTGTTCTTGGTCACAGAGTTTCTGGGGGGTCAGAGTTAGGACTTGAACTGTTTTATGTATGGTTCCAAGGTTAATTTTCTGTTCACTATGCAAAGTTGCCTTCTCTCAGTTTCTTTATCTGTGAAATGAATATAAAAATGCCTGTAATACTCATCCTCATGGTACCATTGTAAAGCTAAAATGAGATGATTTATGTAAAGAATGTTGATAAAATGGATAATTCTCTGCCTATATGTTTCAGAATATGTCCTGGGGTTTTCATATGACTATAGATGGCTTTGATTTATTCTTCTGAAATCCACTTGTTCATGTCTGTTCACCATTTATCAGTTGGGGAATAGCTTTTATTTTTATAAATTTGTCTCAGTTCCTCATATATTTGAGAAATGAGATCTTTATCAGAGAAACTTGCTATAAATTTTTTTTTATATTACTCCATTGTCTATAGTAACTTTTGGTAAAATGTAGCTTTTCTGATTATGGTTTTTTTATTACATAGTTTGTTTTTTGCTTTGTCTGAGATCATTATTACTAATCCTGTTTTTTTTTTAAACTTTAGTGGATGCATAACAGATTCTACTCTAGCCCTTTATTCCAATGCTGTGTATCTTTCCATTCCAAGTATCTGTTGTATACAATATTGTTGGATTCTGATTTCTAATCCATTCTGCTATCCTCTTCTGTTTTATGGATTACCTCATTCCATTAACATTAAAAGTCATGATTACTGTGCATTTCTATCATTTTTATTTTCCTGATTATCCTTCTTTCTCTCTCTCTTTTTTCCTATATGTCCTCAAAAGTAAGTTTTCCACTGCTTCCCTTAATCTGCCCTCTCTTTTATCAATCACATGTGTATTATCCTTCCCTCCCCTTCTATTTCCCTATTGGGTAAGATAGATGTGTATCTGCAACTGAGGATGTGCGTGTATGTGTTTTTTCCTCTTAAACTAGTTCTGATAAGTGACATTCAAGCATTGCTTACTATTCCTTCATTTCTTCCTCCACTGCAAAAAACTCTCCCTTGCATCCCTCTTTTATGAGAAAGATTTTGCCACTCTCCCTCTCCCTTCCTTTTTCTCCAAGTATAATCCCTCTTTCTCACTACTTCATTTCTTCTTTTGAAGATTTTCTCAGCATTATTGACTCATACCGTACCCTCTATCACACTCTTTCTGTCTTAATAATGATTAAAATTCTTAGGAGTATCATTTTCCCATAGAGGAATGTAAATAATTTAACTTTATTGAGCCCCTTATGATTGCTCTTTCATGCTTACCTTTTTATAATTCCCTTCCTATTCTGGTTGAATGACTTCTCTACTTAGTTCTGGTCTTCTCATCTGGAATGTTTGGAAATCCTCTATTTCATAATAACCATTTTTTTTTTCTACAAGGAAGGATTATAGTTTTGCTAGGTAATTTTTTCTTCATAGTAATTCCTTTAGTAGTTCCATAGTTCTAGTCCCTTTGCCTTCTGGAATACAATATTCCAAGTCCTCTGCTCCTTTAATGTGGAAGTTGCTAGATCTTGTGTGATCCTGATTGTGGCTCCACAATTTTGGAATTGTTTCTCTTTTTGACCGCTTGAAATATTTTCCCTTTGAGCTGGGAGCTTTGGGAACTTACCATATAATATTCCTAGGAGTTTTAACTTTAGAATCTGTTTTATTAAGTGTTTGGTGGATTCTTTCAATTTATATTTTGCCCTCTGACGCTAAGATAGTGGAACAATTTCCTTTCATTTCTTGAATATGTCTTTTTTTTAAAAATCACAGTTTTCAAACAGTCTAACAATTATTAAGTTATTTCTCCTCAATCTATTTTCCAGATCAGATGTTTTACAAATGAGACATTTCACTTTCATTTTTTCTTCTTTTCTTCTATTTTTTCTTTGTCTTCATTTTATTGTTTCTTGAAGTCTTTTTCACTTCTAGTTGACCAATTTTAGTATTTAAGGAATTATTTTCTTCAGTGAGCTTTTGTACCTCTTTTTTTATTTTGACTATCCTGTTTTTAAAGGATTTTTTTTCTTCAGTGAATTCTTCCCTATAGAGCCTAGAGGGAACCTATTATTGTTATTTTGAAAATACACCTTGGGGAAATGCAATGGAAATTTAATTTACTTTTACCTCATATAGTAAATGTGATGGCAGGGTTTTGCATAATGGAAAGAGCACTGACTTGGCTCCTTCAGGAGGATCTGAGTGTAAATTCTGCCTCAGAAACTAATTGTTTCACTCTGAGAAATTCATTTAATTTCTCTATGCCTCAGTTCCCTCATCTACAAAATGGGCAGAAAGACTGGTATCTGAGTATGGTAACTGAGATCCCTCCAAGTTTTCAAGCTAGTACTCCATAAGCCATGGTTTTTTTCCTGTTTACTATTTTATTTCAAACAATTATTCAGATTATTTATATAGCTTTTAGAGGGTCTTTAATGTCTGAAAACTCCTCAAGAATAATTATTATCTTGACTTCCTTAACAATGAGAGATCATTGCTGAGAAGTGTTATTTAATAATTTCTTTTCTTCGTTCTGGCTTCAATCTTATAAGCTTGTGAATAAGAACCAAGCAGAAGGAAGGGTTCAGTAGAAAGCAGGCACATTGACAGGACTGGATAAGTGCTCTTACTGATATTTTTACTTCTGTTTTACTTGTTGTCAGTTTCATGAATCAACTGACTATTCTTAAAAAAGGGATCTGAATAGAGGAAAATAATAATTACAATGTATGGAGTGTCTAGAAGTCTGACAGAACTATAGAAAGACTTTTGCTCAGGAACTATTTGAACAAAATATTGTATTTGTCAGATAGATCATTACTGTCATAGTTCAACTTGTTTAAAAAAAACTCTATTGTGTTAATTGTCTGATATAATCATTTTTGTGACAGGCGGGAGGAGATACGTTTGGGGGAATTTAGGAAAGAAAAAAGAAACACAGCCCTGTGACTAGAATACTGGATGAGCAAGCAGTACATTCTCTGTTCATCTGGAATTAGATGCTGAAGAAAAAGTGCTATACAGTGTTGGCATTTTACCAAAGACTTTGCTATAATAAAGTGAATAAAAAATCTTCATTATTTGCTTTTTCTCTTTTTAATAAACATCAACAGCTTCAAGCTTACAGGTTAGGTTACACTAACCTTAGCCTTTCTGAATGTATTACATTCTATTTTTCCAAAAAGCCCTTATCATCATAGTTTTTTCATCAGCATTCTAACAGCAGTAGGTGGAATCTGTTATTCTTTTTTTAGTATTTCCTTTTTAATTTTTTTCCAATTATATGCAAAGATAGTTTTCAGCATTCATCTTTTGGTAAACTTTTGAATTCCACATTTTTTCTACCTCCTTTCTTTTCCTCCCCCTTCCTTATCTGATCTAGCTACATGCTTAACATGATATAAGTATAATCATGTTTGACATATTTCCATATTAGTTATGTTGTGAAAGAAGAATAAGAACTAATAAGAAAATATCGAGGAAAGAAAAAAAAGCATGAAAGAAGTTTTAAAAACTGAAAATAATATAATCTAAACTGCATTCAGACTCCATAGTTTTTTCCTATGGATGCGGATGGCATTTTCTATCATAAGTCTTTTAGAATTGTCCTCGATCACTGAACTACTGAGAGGACCTGAGTCCATCATACTTGATCATCCCACAATATTGCTGATAATGAGTACATTCTTCTCCTGGTTCTGCTCACTTCACTCAATATCAGTTCATGAAAGTCTTTCTAGGCTTCTCTGAAGACTGCCCATTCATGATTTCTTATAGAACAATAACATTCTATCACATTCATATACCATAATTTGTTCAGTCATTCCTCAATTGATGGGAATCCCCTTAAATTTACATTTCTTTGTCATTACAAAAAAACCACTGCTCTAAATGTTTTTATGCCCATGAATCTTTCTCCCTTTTTAATGATCTCTTTGGGATACAGACCAAGTAGTGATATGCACAGTTTGATTGTCCTTTGTACATAGCTCCAAATTGCTCTCCAGAATGATTGGATCAGTTCACAACCTCAACAACAGTGCATTAGTGGGATGTGCTCTTCTATTGAATTTTGATGTAGGTCCTAGTTTCCTCAAACAAAATTGAAGCATGTTGAAAGAAGTGAGGAAATCCTTCAGTGAGGAGATTTGTTTTACAAAGCCCACACCATTCTTGATTTTGTTCCAGAAGAAGGAATCAAGCCATTAAGATGGTAAAGATATTTATTTTTCAATAAAAATACAGAATTTTTTTTCATTGTTTATTTGTCAGATATTGTGGCAAGTATTGGGACTACAAGGAGGCATCACACATAGTTCTGGTTCCCTGATTCATGGTACAATGGGAAAAATACAATTTCCGGGATAGTCCATATCCTTTTTATGGCCTAAGTTGTTTATTAAAACAAAACTAAACAATTACAACAAAGAAATATGAACTCCTTGCCTCTAAAATATTCACATTGTCTTTTAAAAGTCTGAGTAGTTTTACTTCTAGTATTCTTACATTTATCCATATCAAAGATGCTACACTTATGATTTGTAGACTGGAACAGACAGGGCCATTTGTATTTTGTCCTTAGATGTTTGGGGTGAAATTCTTCCTCATGGTGGCAAGGAATAAGATCTTGGAATAGTTTGCCTTCTCTTTCAAGGGTGTTTACATAGGAGATGCTGTTTTAGAATAGAAACTTGGGAAATTTTACTTACAAGAGGAAAATAAATTGAAAAAATGCTAATCAGGTCTTCTTAAGTATGCCTGCTGGTGATAGGAAGAAGGTTTTAATTAGATATGTTCCATTGTGAACCTGATGAATCGATAAGACTGTAATGGAATATAAAGAAACCTTAAAAGTCCAATGATGATTTAGAAGTATTAAAAGCTTTGCTTTAGCAGGTTCGGCTCCTTCTAAATGATTCATTAAGAGAACCTTCTACCTAGTATTGCACAAAGTTAAGTGCTTTTCTTTACTAATGAATTTACTTGGTTTATCTAGTAAATTTATTTTATATGGTTTTGTAGGACTAGGTGGCTAGCTTTGTTTTCTGTACTCTTCTTATGAATTAGGCAACTACTTATATAGTACAGTCGACAGAATGCTGGACCTGGAGCCAGGAAGACCTGAATTCCATTATAGCTTCTGACACATATTAGTATCATGATTATATTAGTATCACATATCTTGTATGACTGTGCAAGTCACTTTTCTTGCTTCAGTTTCCTCATCTGTTAAATGAGGAACATAAATAGCTCCTATCCTGCATGGTCATTGTATTGGCAAAACGAGATAATATTTATAAAGTGCTTTATAAACCCTAAAACACTATATAAATATTAGTTAGTGCTTTAATTTCAGAGACCAATGGACACTTTTGCCTAAATTATTATAAGACTAGAACAAAAGCTGATGAATTTTCTCAGTTCTCTCATTTAGCTATGAAAGCTAAATTCGATGTCAATTGTCTAGAATCAATGGTTCTAGAATCTCTGAGTCCTTCAGTCTGAGATGATTTTTAACTCTTCCACTTATTTTGAACTTCTGTATTGCTTTTTTTAGATTTTATATAATGATTTTATTTTTATGTATTTGTTGTATTCTCTGCTTAAATGAGCTCTTCTTATCTGTGCAGTGAGCACATCTCAATAATATTTCTACTTAATTTTTGTTTTGAATACTATAAGAGCTTAATAAATGATTAGTAAGTGAAGGATTGAAGGGAATTCAGGAAGACCAGTAAATTATCAGTAAATTTGCATATGAAAAGTGACCTAAAAGAAATTCAAAGACATGCATGACTACAAAAGGGAGATAGTTGGGTCAGTTTTGTAGCAAGAATGAAGTATAGCAGATGGTTCTTTGCTGACTGTACTGTAATTCATGACATTTTTTGTTTTAAATATTTACTGGTATCATTTAAAATTCCAGTTATTTTATTTTCAATTCCAAATTCTCTCACTTCCCTTCTCCTCCCTTATTCATCTAGAAGGGCAGAAAAGCAAAGACTAATACAAATATATTATTGTTGTGTTGCTGTTTAATCATTTCAGTCATTTCTGACACTTCATGACCTCTCTTTGGGGATTTTCTTGGCAAAGATACTGAAGTATTTTGTCATTTCCTTCTCCAACTCATTTTACAGATGAGGAACTGTGGCAAACATGAATTGCCCTTGGAAACACAGCTCATAATTCTCTGAGATCTGATCTGAAGTCAAGTCTTCTTGACTCGGTCCAAGGTTTATCCACTGTGCCACTGAACTACCCTATGAATATTTAGATTCAGGTAAAATAAATTCACAAATGGATCTTGTCCAAAAAGAAAGAAAAGATTTAAAGAAAGGAATGAAAGAAGGAAGCAAGGAAGAATGAAATGAAAATAAATTTATTTATACTCATTCTCTTTCTTCTTTATCTGGAGGTGAATAGTATGTTTAATCACAAATCCTTAGGAATTAGAAGTGATCATTTTGTTGCTCAGGATTCCCAAGTTGTTTTAATTTATTTTTTGTTTTTTCTAATTATATGCAGATACCATTCAACATTCATTCTTTTACAAACTTTTGAGTTCTATAGTTTTCTACCTTCCTTCTTTCCCTCCCCCTTCCCCATGGCAGTGAACAATCTGATAAAGGATATACTTGGACAACTGTGTTTGAGGTATTTCCATATTAGTCATGTCGTGAAAGAAGAATTAGAATTAAGGGATAAAACTTGAGAAAGAAAGAAAAAAAGCATAAAAGAAATTTTAAAGAGTGAACATAGTATGCTTTGCTCTGCATTCAGATTCCATATTTTTTTTCTCTCTATTTGAATAGCAATTTTTATAACAGTTCTCTCTTAGGATTGTCCTCCATGACTGAACTACTGAGAGGAGCTGCATCAATCAAGGCTGATCATCTCACAATGTTGCTGTTAATGTGTACAATGTTCTCCTAGTTCTCTCAGTATCAGTTCGTGCAAATCTTTACAGGCTTTTCTGAAGTCTGGCCACTCATGCTTTCTTTCATTTTCTTTCTTTTTTTTTAATTTTAATGTTGTTGTGCCAAAATAGAGGCAAGATGGAGATCAACAGAGTTTTACAATGGAGTTTATTGCTGTCAGCTACATGGGGTTTGGAGTAACCCAAATCCAGCAACACCAAACAAAAGGAGAGAGTTTATAAAGGTTAGAACCACAGAGGGGAAGGGGAGGGGGCTTTGTAGCACAAGTGGGAGTAACAGAAGCAGCAAGTACAACAAAGTTTAGGTTACTCAACATCTAGTGACACAAAAGATCTATAGTATGTCTTGTGACTTCAGGGTCAGTAATTTTGAGTAAGAGTGCCTTCCTATCAGGATGTTCCCCAGACTTAGAGGCAGAGGGTGCAAGACTACCAGGAAGTTATATTTTCATAATGAGATGTTTCCAGGGACCCAGAAGTTTCAAGGACTCCCTTCTGCCATGTTTGCACAGGGGTTATACAAAGTTCAGCACTTCATTGTGACTTGCCCAAGGCCACACAGTTAGGTAATTATTAAGTGTCTGAGGTCATATTTGAACTCAGATTCTCCTGACTCCAGGACTGGTGCTCTATCTACTGCACCACCTAGCTGCTCCTAATTTTTATTTTTCTAAAGTATTTTATTTGTTTCTCCAGCTATGTGCAATAGTCGTTTGCAACAATCATTTTTTGCAAGATTTTGAATTTTACATTTTTCTTCCTCTCTCCCTTCCATACCCCCTTCCCCAGACAGAAAGCAATCCAAAACATGTATTGTATTGTAAAGCGAACTATACATATGCATTCCTTCTAATTTTGGCTGCTATTGGTTCAAGTTGTGCAGAACCTTTTTAATTTAATATAGTTGAAACCATTCATTTTAAAATTTATAATCTTCTCTGTGTCTCTTGTTCTCCCTTCTTGGAGCTGACAGATTATTCCTTGTTTTCCTGATTGACTTGTGATAGCCCTCTTTATGTCTAAGTCCTATACCATTCACTCTTAGAGGGTATGAGATGTTGGTTTGTGCCTTGTTTTTTTTACTATATTATTTTCCACTTTTCCTAGCAGTTTTTGTCAGATAGTGAGGTCTTATTCCAGAACCTAGAGTCTTCGAATTTATCAATTAATATAATGCTATAGTCATATACTGTTATTTCTTTTGTACCTAATCTATTCCACTGATCCACTTCTCTATTTCTTACTCAGTATGATAAGAGACAGTTTTGATGACTCCTTTATAATACAATTTTTTAATATGGAATGGCTAGGTCACATTCCTTTGCTTTTTTAAAAAAATCCATTCCTTTGATATCCTTGATCTTTTGTTCCTCCAGATAAATTTTATTAAAAAATTTTTGGTAGCATGATTGATATGGCATTGAATAAGTAATTTCACTTAGGTAGAATTGTTATTTTCATTGTATTAACTCAGCCAACTCATGAGTAATTGTGATTTTTATCAGTTGCCTATCTCTGACTATCTGTGTAAAAAGTGTTTTGTTATTGTAATCATATATCTGGATTTGTCTTGGGAGTATATTGCCAAGTAGTTTATATTGTCTTAGTTACTTTAAATGGAATTTCTCTATCAATTGCTGTTGGACTTTATTGGTAATATGAGTTCCTAAATTTTGCAAAATTGCTTTTCTTTACAATATTGTGATTGTTGTATAAACTGTTTTTTAATTTCTTCTCACTTTACCTTGTATCAGTTCACATAAGTTTTTACATATTTTTCTGTAATTATCCTCTTCATTATTTCTTTTTTTGTTTAGTTTTTTTTTACAAGGCAATGGGGTTTAGTGGCTTGCCCAAGGCCACACAGTTAGGTAATTATTAAGTGTCTGAGGCAGTATTTGAACTCAGGTATTCCTGACTCCAGGGCCGTTGCTCTATCCACTGCACCACCTAGCCACCCCCTCTTCATTATTTCTTAAAGCAAAATAGTATTCTATCACAATCATATACCATAACTTGTCTGGACATTTCCCAATTGAGGGCAGCCCTTCAGCTTCCAACTCTTTTCTACCACAAAAATTACTGCTACAAATATTTTTGTGCATATGAATTCTTTTCCTCTTACTTTTTTTATGGTGTTAAACATAGCAGTACCATTGGGTCAAAGTACTGGACACATACTGTTTAATAGCTTTTTGGGCATAATTCCAAATTATTTTCCTGCTTCCCTCAATCCCCCTCAGCAATTTCCATTTTCTCTTTTTTAGTCAATTTAGCCAATATACTTGGTTTAATGTATTATCTCAAAGTTGTTTTAATTTGCAATTCTCTAATTATTAGTGAGTTAAAGCATTTTTAGATAACTATTTATAGCTTGGATTTCTTCCTCTGAAAACTACGTATTCAAATTCTTTGACCATTTATCAAGTGGGAAATCACTCTTATTCTTACTCATTTTGCTCAGATTCTATAAATTTTGAATATCAGACCCTTGTTAGAGAAACTCACCACAAAGATTGTTTTCCATGTCTTTTGTTTTTAATTTGTCTCAATTCCCCAGAGAGTCAGTCTTATAATAAAGAAATTTTTTAAAAAAAGAAGAGAAAAAAGAAACAAAAACTGATTGGTCACTCAAAAATATGATAATGTCGACAATGTGCTATACTTATGATTCCTTCTATTTTGACTAACATGTATTTGGGGGGAGTGTTTTCTTTTAATTTTGCAATAATTTTTTTTAAATATTTATTTATACTTTTTGTTATTTACATACCCAAATTTACTCCTCTTTCCTTCTCTCTACCAAGTTCATCCCATATAACAGAGATTAAAAAAAGAAAAACAGAGAAAAATTCTCAAAACCAATTAATGCATTATTTAAATCAGACAAGATATATAATGCTCCATACATTTTGACCTCTCTCCTCCCTATAAAGGTGTCAGTGGAGGTGTCTTCTCATATTTCTTCTTTGGGACTGAACTTGTAGTTTGCAGCATTAATTTTTGATTAATTTATGGTAATGTATATAGAGGCTTTAATTTTATTAATAATATTTGGAATATTCCTAGCAGTGAAAATTTTGGATCAAAGAATATGTATAGTTTTTGCCATTTATTTCAATGATTCTAAATTGATTTCCAGAATGGTGTGCTAATTCACAGCTCTACTAATGATGCATTAAAGTTGTGGTCTTTCCATAAGTGCTCCATATTTTTAAAATTGACCATTTCACATCATGACCTTTCATGTGGTATTTGCTTTTGTATTGCCTCAGCTGCCTCTGTCTCTGCCTCTGCAGTCTCCTACTGATGAGTTCTTCCTGCAACCTCCATTTTAGAAAATGGATTAGACATCATTCATTCTCAATATTTAACCACCATGCTGTCATTTTTGATTCTTCTCTCATCCTCTACTCCTATCATATTTTCATTTAAGTATTGTCTTCTTGCCTTAGAATGTAAACCCCTTGAGGGCAAGGACTGTCTTTGTGCTTGTATTTATACACTTAGCAAAGGGTCTAATAAGAGATTGTTAATTGATTATTATTAGTGATTTGGAGTATTCTTTCATGAGACTGTTGATAATTTGTAATTTTGCTTCTGAGAACTGTTTGTCCATGTCTTTTGCCACATATCTAGTGGGGAATGGCATATGATCTTAAGTATTTCTATTGTATTAGTTAGATAATTCTTTCCTATTTTCCCTGAATTGTAAATAAGAATGTGGACAAATATTCGCTTGATAGATCTTTTTATGAAATAGAAGAGACAGAATAAACCAACTGTTCCAACATGTCCATTTTAGATATGAGGAACCTGAGATTAAGGGTGATTTGTTCAAGGTTACCAAGGTGGAAAATATAAGAGGTAGGATTTGAAACTTGCTATTCCTGGAATGATGCAAAAGGAGGTGATATGAATGATTGGTGGTGTGTATTTTTAGAAGGAATACTCTAATTGGTATGGTCATAGATACAAAAATACTAAAACATGGCACTTAACCAGTTCAGATGCAAAGACAGTATAAATCCAAAACAAAAACTGAGGAAAAATGAAAGCTTTTTAAAATTATTTATTTATTTTTACATTAATACAATAATTTTTCTCTGAAAGTAAACTTAAACCTCCTCCTTCCCCCAAAATATAGAGATACTTCAAGAGAAATGAAGTGAGGGGGGGAAAGTGTACTTCAGTCTGTGTTAAGATACTATTGGCTCTGTCTCTGGGATGGGTTACATTAGTTATTGTAAGTCCATTAAAAAAGTTACTTCAATGTTTTTGCCACAGTTGCCATTCTTAACTGTATTTACCTCCATTCTATTCCTCTCCACTCTCATTTTTTTTCTATTCTTTCTCTCTTTTCACCCTGTTATTCATCAGAACATGTTTTATCTATCATCTCCTACAATCTTCTCTCTCCTACACCTATACTCCCTCTCCCCTCCCCTTATTCCCATCTCCCATCCCTTTCCTCTCCTTTTGCTTCTATAGTAAGATAGATTTTCATACCCTATTATGTGCATTATTTCCTCTATGAGCCATTTCTGATGAGAATGAAGGCTCACTCATTCCCCCATCACCTTCCTCCCTTCCTCTTCATTGCAAAATTTTTTTCTTGACTCTTTTATGTAAAATATCTTAGCCCATTCTACCTCTCCTTTCCCTTTCTCCTAGTACTTTCCTTTATCAGCTATTGACTTCATTTTACACTACATTATTCATTAATTATATTCAGTTCCCGCCTTTGACTTGTCTATTTTTGCTCCTTCTAACTGCTCTAATAAATCAGAAGATTCAGTTCAACATCCTTAAATCCCTAATAATTTTGCACTTCCTGTCTATCCTCACTATGCTTCACCTGAGACCTGTACTTTAAAATCCAACTTTCAGTTCAGCTCTAGTTGTTTAATCAGAAAATTTTGAAAGCTCCTTATTTCATTGAATATCCAAGTTTTCCTCTGTGAGAATATGTTCAGGTTTGCTGAGTAGTTGATTCTTGAATATAATCCAAGCTCTTTCGGCTTCCAGAATATGAGCCCTTAATGTAGACATTGCTAAATCCGGTGTAATCCTTATTGTATATCCCTGATATTTGAATTGTTTCTTTCTCTTTGTTTGTAATATTTTTCTCTTGACTTGAGTATACTGGAATTTAGCTATCATATTCCTGGAAGTTTTAATTTTCCTATCTCTTTCAGGAGGTGATCGATGGATTCCCTCAATTTCTTTCTAACCCACTGCTTCTAGGATCTCAGGATAATTTTACTGGAGAATTTCTTGGAAAATAAGTCTAGACTCTTTCCCTGGTCATGACTTTCAGGTAGGCCAATAATTTTTAAATTATCTTTTCTGGATCTGTTTTCCAGGTCCAGTTACTTTTCCAATTATATATTTCACATTTTCTTCTAGTTTTTCATTCTTTTGGTTTTGTTTTATTGTTTCTTGAGTTCTCATAAAGTCATAAGTTTCCTTTAGCTCCATTCTACATTTCAAGGAGTTTTTTCTTCAGAGAGTTTTTTTTATCTCCTTTCCAACTGACCAGTTCTGCTTTTTAAGGCCTTCTTCTCATTTACTTTTTGAAAGCATTTTTTTTTTTTCATTTGACCTAAGCTTCATTTTAACATGTTATTTTCTTTGGTGTTATTTTGTATCTCTGTGAATTTATTGACTTGGTTTTCATGATTTTTTTTCATTGCTCTCATTTCTCTTCCCAATTTTAGCTCTACCTTCCTTACTTGTTTTTCACAATTTTTCTAAGTTATTCCATAGTCTGAGACCATTTCTTATTTTTCTTGGAAGCCTTTGATCTGAAAGCTTTGACCTCGTCATCTTCTGAGTGTTGATTTTGATCTTCCAAGGGACCAAAGTAATTTTCTATGGTCAGATTCTATTTTTTCTGTTGTTTGCTTATTTCTTTAGCCTATGACTGATTCACTGCACTTCCAAAGCTTTGGGGGCTTTGGGACACCCCCCACAGGTAACTTAAATCCTCCAATGTTTTATGAGAGGTTCTGACTGCTCTTCTGGCCTGTGCTCTGGTCTGTGCATGATCATAAGTATGCCCCTCTTCCTTGGAGCTGTGAGGAGGATCCCTATTCCTTTATGGTAGTAAGGGGGTCCAGACTGGGTCCTGGATATGAGTATGGGTAAAGCAGCAGAATCCTGCCTCCAGGTATAGCAGAGAGACCTCTGCAGTCTTTTCCTACCCCCTTACCATCTGAGCTGAGTGCTCTGGAAGCAGCTGCTGGTAACTCTGTAGTTTCCTTTGGTTGCCTGGAGACCAATACAGGCCTGGTCTCCTTGCTCACTCTGGTGCAGCAGAGTTCTCCAGCTGACCCTACAAGTCATCCCTAGCCATCTCCAGACTAAGAGGTCCAGTCACTGCTCCTGCTGCCATGGACCCAGGCACCCCCAGGGACCCAGATACCCCATGGACTGTTCCTGGAAGGCTAGAGCTGGTTTGCACCAGTGCAGCTATTGCAGCCTGGCTGCTCTGTGGCTTTTTCTAACCCCAGGTCTCTGTGGAACAGACTTTTCCCATAGATCTACCAAATTGAATTAGTCTGGGAAATTGTTTCACTCAGTCTTTCTGTGACTTCTTTCCTTCTAAAATTTGGTTAGAATCATAATTTTATGACTTTTGGATTTATTTGGGGAGGAATTTCTCAGAATTCCTGACTTCATGCCACTATCTTGTCTCTACTCCCCCAAAACTGGTTTTTAAAAAGTTAATACTTTTTGCATTTATAATACAGTCATTTCTAGATATAATATGTCATCCACAAGATGACAGTTACCATTTATTTTATAGGAAGTCCCTAGCTGACTGTGAAAAACACTGGTGAATTTAATTGAATCTGACACATTTTCAAGAAGGGGATGAATAATTCAAATATTTTAGGATTAAACAAGCTTTGTTTCCTTCACCTCTCTGACCTTTAATTTGTTTGTGTTGTAGTGATGTTATATCTTGCATATAAGTAAAGTAAGTGCTTCTTGAATTTTTACTTCAGGACATTATTTTTATATATTAAAATAATTCAAAGCTTATTTAATAGAAACAACCATAATCTATAAGGTACTTAATGCCTTTTTTCTACCCTTTTGGTTCTTTTTCAAACAAAATGAAAAAGCCATCTTTCTCACACTCAGAATTGTGACCATGTAGTGCCTTTATTTATTGGTTTTATTCTTCTGTTGGCTAGTTTCAGTAGTTGAGAAATTAAAAAGTAATAATTCTTCAGTCAGTATTGTAAAGGATCAGTTGTGAGCAAACAGTCCATAACTTAGCACATCATCTCCATGAATTGCTGTAGCCATAAAAAATTAATGCAATCAACTTTTTGATGATGATTCTCTCAGAATTTAATTAATCCTTTCCAACTTGAGAGAACTTTCCAGAACTGATAGTCTGCTAAAAGAATTTTAGGACTGAAATGAATCATTCTAGCAAAACCAGAATGGAGAAAGTAATAATAACTTCTAATAGCTTCAATTTCTAATGAATTTTTATATTTCCAAATTTCTTTTACATATTATACCATTTGGTTCTTTGAACCCTACATTGTGATAGTGTAAATAATTATCTCCACTTACAAATAAGAAAACTGAGAGGAAAAGTGATTTTCTTAAGATAATAAGACAAAGTGACGGAACTAACACATGAACCTGGGTCTATCAAACTCATTTTATTTCTGTGATATTCTACATTTGACTTTTCCCTCTCATTTTAATTTGCTTAGACATATTTTTAAAATTAAAGGTCATTAAATGAACTTCCCAAACAACTTGATATGGGAATTTAGCTCTCACTTTATTTCTTGGCAAGAGAAGCACAATTGCTTAACTGATGATTTTCAAATTTGGAACCAGCTTCCTGTAGCCTAATGGCTTCCTGTTTTTGTTGGCATTTTTTTCATATTTTATGTTGTTACAAATAAAATGTGTATGCTTTAACTAAAGTTTATTTCATGTATTGCCAAGGGATATTCTAGACTTTTATCTCATCTATATCAACAGATGACCTATTCCCCTTACCTTATATTCCTTTTACCCTTATGCAATGGAGGCATTCTTGGGGGATAACCTCTTTATGCTACACAACCTGGCAAATTTCTGTCAGTTTTTGGATTAGCAATGGACCTTCCACCATCTAGATTTGAGCTGGAATAGAATCAGCATCAGGAAATCAACAGGACTTCCAGCCAAGATGGCAGAGAGAAGACAGGCATTGTGTTAAGTGCTCTTCTTTCCCCTCAAAAATAACATGAAAGAAATCTCTTAATAAAAATTCAATAGACAAAACCCAGAAAGAGAAGCTAGGAGAAGAACACCTACCAACAAGATCTGTCTCAGGGGACTGTGGGTGAACCAGGAGATGAGAGCAGAGGGTAAGCACAGGGACAGCAGCTGGGGGAAGTCAGAGGGTCAGCTTCAGCCCTAGATACTTTGGTGAGTGGCGGGTATGGGATACAACTTTAGCTGCAGAGTTTTTGGCCAGGGGGAGAGGAACTACGGGAGGGTGAGTTACAGCACAGGGTTTCAGAGCATCCATGGAGAACAGCCAGCTGGGCAAGTGACCTGAAGTCCATACTTTCAGTAAGCCCTTTTCCCAGAACAAACAATAAACAACCCCCCACCCCCCTCCAGAGAAAGCAACCAGTGTTCCCTACTGGCTGTCCCTAGGAATTACTAAGCCAAGTGAACAAAGCCTCTAGGATCTTCAAAAGCAAACCTTTGAGGGGGCAGCTATGTGGAACAGTGGATAGAGAGCACTGGTCCTGGAGACAGGAGAACCTTAGTTCAAATCTGACCTCAGACATTTAATAGATACCTAGCTGTGTGGCCTTGGGTAAGCCACTTTACCACATTGGCTTGCAAAAAACAAAAAAAAATAAAAAAAAACAAACTTCTGAGAGCCAGCCCCCCAACACAAGATCCTAGAAATATGAAGAAAGGCCAACAAAAAGGAGGGGCATTGAGAAATACTTAGAAGATATATATTCTAACCCAGAGAGATCTAGCACTTCTGAGGAGAATATGAATTGGTCTCCAGCCCAGAAAGACTTCCTTGAAGAAATTAGGAAAGAGTTTAAAAATCAATTGGAAAAACTGGGAAAAGAAACTCAAGAGAAGATTAACATCTTGCAACAAGAAAAACAAACCTTTGGAAAATCCAACTGGACAAATGCAAAATGAGACTCTCTCAGGTCTTCAATTGGGCAAATGCAAAAAAAAAATATTTCCTCAAAATTACACTTGGGCAAATGGCAAACTCCTTCAAAAATAAAATTGATCAACTGGAAAAGGAGTAGAAAAAGATGAATGAAGAAAATTTTTCTTCTCTAAAAAAAGAATGGAATCAGGGCAAACTAATGACTTCATGAGACAACAAAATTCTGTTAAACAAAAACAAAACATCAAAAAAATAGAAGAAAATGTAAAATACCTCATTAGCAAAACCACTGACCTTTAGAACAGACCAAGAAGGGACACTCTAAGAATTATAGGCCTTCCTGAAAACATTGAAGAGAAAAGAAGCCTGGACTTAATTTTAGTAGATTTAGTGATGGAAAATTGCCCTGGTATCATGGAACCAGAAGGCAAAATGGTTATTGGAGGAATACACTGATTGACTCCAGAAAGAGATTCTAAAAGGAAAACACCAAGGAATGTTGTGGCCAAATTCCAGAACTATTGGATAAAAGAAAAAAAAATCCTACAAGCAGCCAGAAAGAAAGCATTTAAATACCAAGGAGCCACAGTAAGGATTATGCCGGACCTGGCTGCAGCAACATTAAGGGATTGAAAGGCCTGGAACAAGATATTCCATAGAGCTAGCGATCTTAGAATGCAGCCAAGAATCCACTATTTGGCAAAATTGAGCCTTCACTTCCAGGGGAAAAGATGGACATTTAATGGAATGAGAGACTTCCAATATTTCCTGATGAAAAGACAAGAGCATAATAGAAATTTTGGACATCAAACAGGAGGCTCAAGAGACATAAAAAAAGGGTAAGGAAAAAACTGCTATCTAACAAGATGAAATTGGCTATACACCCACTTGGAATAACAAATCTCATAACTCTTGAGAATTGTAACTCTATTAGAGAGAATATACATAGTCAGAAGTGATGGACACTCATAAATTTTCTGTGACTCAGAATGATTTAAAAACAATACCTCCTTAAAAAGGGGGACAGTAAGAAGATGGGAGGATGGAGGAGACTGAATGGGGTAAATCTTATTATATCAAGAGGTACAAAAGATCCTGCAATAGAGGGGAAGAAGAGAGGAGGTGAGAACCACCTGAATCTTCATCTCATTAGACTTGGATTAAAGTTAATTTAGGCATACTCAGTTAAGAAACTTATATTATCTTTCAAGCATTAAAAGGGAAAAGGTGAGGGGGGTACAGGGAGGGGAGTAAAAGGGGAACTAACAGATGGAAGGGAAAGAAGAAGGGGAAAAGAGAAAGGGGAAGGAAAGGGGAGGGGTTTGATGCAGGAGGTCAAACTTACTGATGGTGGTGGTGGCATTCAGAAACAAAAGACTGGGGAATATGGATGAAGGGGAATAAAAGGGGGAAAATACAAACAGAGGGAAGATAGCATGGAGAGCAGTTAGAAATTATAACTTTGAATGTGAATGGGATGAACTCTCCCTTAAAATGTAAGTGAATAGCAGAGTGGATTAAAAATCAGAATTCTATAATATGCTGCTTACAAGAAACTAATTTGAAGCAGAGAGATACATATAGAGTAAAGGTAAAGGTTGGAGCAAAATATATTTTGTTTCAGCTGAAGTGAAAAAAGCAGGGTTAGCAATCCTTATCTCAGACAAAGTAGCTGCAAAAATAGATGTTGTTAAAAGAGATAAATTAGGAAACTATATCCTCCTAAAAGGTACCATAGACAATAAAGTCATTTCAATACGGAATATGTATGCACCCAATGGTATAGCATCCAAATTCTTAAAGGAGAAGTTGAAAGAGCTACAGGAAGACATAGACATCAAAACTCTACTGGTGGGAGAACTCAACCTCCAACTCTCATATTAGATAAATATAATCATAAAATAAACAAGAAGGAAGTAAAGGAGGCAATAGATTGTTAGAAAATCTAGATATGATAGACTTATGCAGGAAATTGAATGGGGATAGAAAGGAATATACTTTTTGTCCTGCAGTACATTGCACTTCCACAATAATTGACCATGTTCTAGGGCATAAAAACCTAATGATCAACTGAAGAAAGGCAGAAATAGTGAATACATCTTTCTCAGATCATAAAGCAATAAAAATCACATTCAGCATTGGGCCAGGGAGATACAGACCCAAAACTAATTGGAAACGAAATAATCTCATTTTAAAGGATGAGTGGATCAAAGATCAAATTATAGAAAGAAGTAATCATTTCTTCCTAGATAATGGCAATAATGAAACAACATATCAAACCTTTGGGATTCACTTAAGGTGGCTGTCAGGGGAAAATTTTATCTTTAAATGCTTCACATGAATAAATAGGAGAAAGAGGAAATCAATGAACTAAATTTGAAACTAAAAAAGAGGAAGAACAAATTAAAAACCCCCAATTCAACACCAAATTCAAAAATCTAAAAAATTAAAGGAGAAATTAATAAAATTGAAAACAAAAAACTATTGAATTAATAAATCAAACAAGAGTTGGTTTTATGAACAAACTAATGAAATATTGATAAATCTCTGGTCAATTTGATTAAAAAAAGAAAGAAGAAAACTAAATTGCTAGTATCATAAATGAAAAATGTGAATCATCACCAATTAAGAGGAACTTAAAGTGATAATTCTGGATTATTTTACCCAGTTCTATGCCAATAAGTTTGACAATCTAAACAAAATGGACAAATATTTAAAAACATATAAGTTGCCCTGGTTAAATAAAGAGGAAATTAAATACCTAAACAACCCTATCTCAGAAAAAAGAAATTCAACAGGCTATTATTGGACTCCTTAAGAAAAAAACTCCAGGGAAAGATGGATTCACAAGTGAATTCTATCATACATTTAAGGAACAATTTGTTCCAATTCTATGTAAACTCTTTGAAAAAATAGATGAAAACAGAACTCTGCTTAATGACATCAATATGGTGCTGAAACCTAAACAAGGAAGAGTTAAAACAGAGAAAGAAAATTATAGACTTAACTCCCTGATGAATAGAGATGCAAAAATCTTGAATAAAATATTAGCAAAACAATTACAAGTTATCACTAGTATAATATGTTATGATCAAGTAGGATTTATCCCAGGAATGCAGGGTTGGTTCAATATTAGGAAAACTGTTAGTATAATTAATTATATCAATAAAAAACCAATCAGACACCATATGATTATATCAATAGATGCTGAAAAAGATTTTGACAAAATATAGCACCCATTCCTACTAAAACAACCAGATTTTAGGAATAAATGGATTGTTCCTTAGGATAATAAGCAGGATCTATCTGAAACTATTGACAAGCATTATATGCAATGGGAATAGGCTAGAGGCATTCCCATTCATATCAGAGGTGAAACAAGGATGTCTATTATCACCACTAATATTCAATATTGTATTAGAAATGTTAGCTTCAGCAATAAGAGAAGAAAAAAAAATTGAAGGACTTAGAATTGGGAAGGAAGAGACAAAACTCTCACTCTTTGCAGATGACATAATGGTATAACTAGAGAATCCCAAAAAATCATGTAAAAAACTACTAGAAATAATTAGCAACTTCAGCAGAGTTGTAGGGTATAAAATAAACCCTCATAGATCCTCAACATTTCTATATATGACTAGCAAGATTCAGCAGAAAGAGCTGGAAAGTGAAATCCCATTCAAAGTAACCTCAGACAATATAAAATATCTGTGAGTCTACCTGCCAAGGCAGAGTCCAAAACTTTTTGAAAGCAATTACAGAACACTTCTCACACAAATAACATAAGATTTAAATAAATGTGCAAACACCAACTGCTTATGGATAGGTTGAACTAATATAATAAAAATGACAATTTTACCAAAAATAAACTACCTTTTTAGTGCCCTACCAATCAAAATTCCAAAAAAATTACCTTAATGAGTTAGGAAAAAGTTGTAAGTAAATTCATATGGAGACATCAAAAGTCAAGAATTTCCACTTATTCAATGAAAAAAGTGCAAAAGAAGGTAGCTTAGCCTTACCAGATCTCAAATTATAGTATAAAGCATCAGTCATCAAAACTGTCTGGTACTGGCTAAGAAATAG